>NC_037532.1:32783616-32832592 GCF_001531365.2 Cynara cardunculus var. scolymus
TTATTTTAATTAAAAATAATATATTTTATAATTTTTTTTATTTTTTTAGTTTAAAAAATCACTGACAAAATATATTTTCGGATTTTTTTCACTATTTTACCACTTTATCGTTCAAAATATGAATGTTTATTGGGGTTTTTTCGGGACTTTTTTCCAATATTTTACCACTTTAACTAGTTGTACAAGTCATAAGAATGTATCCATTTATAAAAGTTCAAGAAGTTATTTAACATGTTTTGGATTGTTCAATGACTTATTTGTTCCAAAAATTGTCCAAGGASTTATTTAAYATTTTTTGGAATGTCCAAGGACTTATTTGTTCCAAAAATTGTCCAATGACTTATTTAACATATTTTGGAATGTCCAATGACTTATTTGTTCCAATAAATTGTCCAAAGACTTATTTAACATGTTTTGGAATGTCCAATGACTTATTTGTTCCAAAAAAAAGTTTAATGTTTGTATATGTAAAATGCCAAATAGCTGAATCCAATGGCGCTTTCTACATGAAACAAGTTGTTGCTATTGGAGGGATCGGCGGGGACGTAGCTTGCCAGACAACCGAGAGGGATTCCCATGTGTACAACCAATAACTCATTAAAAGACTTGCAGGTTGACACAACAGGAAATAAGTTTGTTCTAATCAATGCAGATGAAGTTGGAAGAGTAAGTCAAAAAATTCTTTCTTAATTTTCCCAAAATCTCAATTAGGTTACCTCTGTTTGCCGTAATTCTCTTCTCGGTTTTTCATTTTTTTTATCTAAATTTATGCTTCTGAATAATTTAATTTCAGTTTTTGGTATCAAAATTTTGGTTTCAAGATGGAAAGTTCAATTCTTTTTATATTAGTTTATGTCGGTGGCTTACACTATAATATAATAATTTATCTCTTTTAACAATTAGAAATGTCTATCATCTCCATTTTGGTTTTGAGTTTATCCGCATCTCAAATGTTACTATTTAATGTTCTTATATCATCCTTCATATTATCGTTCTTGGATAAAGACTTATTTTATTATTTGTATTTTAATCATATATAAATTCAAACCACACATTAAAAAATACCAAAAAACACCTTAATATTATTATATTCTTAGTAGTAATAAAATTATATATTTTTTATTATAATATTTTTTTGTTATTAAAACACAATTATTATAATATATATATAATTAATTTTTATAATCAATAAATAATTATCATTTGTAGTCTGTCTGTATACCTAAATTACCAGTATCAAGTGTAGTCGAAATAATTTTGATGCACATATTTTTCTCTTTGATAATCTTGCAAGTTTTTCCTTTAATTTTTTTTACCGATTAACATCCAAGTAAGAACATATATCTTTATTAAATAGTTGCTTTAATCTTTTGTTTCTGGTTACAACAAATTTTTTACATTTGACTACAACATATTCCAGATACAATGTTATTTATGACAGACTCTTGTTGATTTTGATGACATGGTGAGAAGCCCATAAACTTTATAGACATCAAAACTGACATCAATAAAGCCTCAAACAGGAAAACACTTGGAGGTTGAATTTTGATTATTTGCAGATTATCTAGAATAAGCGGGAGAGAGATTCTTGGAAAGAAAGCATAGAGAAATATTTCAATAGGTTCAACATCATGCATGTTGGCTAATCTGACATTATAAAGTCGTATTATCTACACTTATTATTCACTCATCAACTATTTTATGTTTTCAAGACAGTGTATGTTAAATAGGCTAATCCAACATTATAAAGTCGTATTATCTACACTTAATATTCACTCATCCACTATTTTATGTTTTCAAGACAGTGTATGTTAAATAGGTTAATCCAACATTTTGTAGATGCAATAAATTGTTTAAACTCACAGAGTAATTTTAATATTCATTACATCATGTCATTTTACATAGTTCTATTTCGATAAGTTCGCCTTATAGTTTTTTCTTGTTTGAAAGGTATAATACTATGATATTTTTTAATTTTACAAATACAGTTGATCTTTCAAAGATGGGATGAAGACTGAAGTTTTCAAAACAAAGTCCTCAAATTCTTTTGAGATTTAAAAATGAACTATTTCTTCAAAAAAACTCTCTATTTGATGAATGATTTTTATAGGCTTCAACCTTCGTATTTCTCATTTAATTTTCAAAATATCATTTTCTTTACAAACAATGCCATAATTTAAAGGGTGGAACGTTTTATAAATAAATAATTATTTATTTATTTACAATAAGTTTTATATTTAGCTGCTTTGCAGCGGGTACAAAACTAATATATATATATATATATATATATATATATATATATGTATGTATGTATAGAGAGAAAGAGTTTGGTTCAAATGTCAACCTAAACTATTGTGTTAACTTTGTTAACCATTTTCAACCAATCACAATCCATCTTAGTATTAGGTTTCTATCCATAATTTAAAATTTAATGACAAAGGTACATATGTAATTTTCTTTTTTATGTAACTCCTATATCATTAATTGGAGTTACAAAACCATAAAATCCAACGATTTGTGTTAACTTATTATTAATTTTGTTATTTTTTAATATTGATTTTCTATCTCTAATGTTTATGAATTTATGATTGGTGGAGAAGACCCGGTAGTAAAAGATCTCCACTCTTCATCAATCATAATTGAATGCTAACATTAATGAGGTGCACCTAGATATACCAAATCAATTCTCTTCTAAACTGCAATTCATAAGTGGACATGAAATTAAAAGTAATCAATCGTTCATATTTCTTCTTATGTTATTACCATAACTTCTCTTCTCACATGATTCTTCCCCTATACATACGTATATATATATATATATATATATATATATATATATATACATACAATGTATACATCGGATGTTGGTTTGATGCAAGTTTTGGTAGTTTAGCTTTCGATGAGCATAAAATTCTTAGGGGAATGAAGTTGGTGGAAAATAAGGTTGAATTGAGATATGATGGAGGTGGTTAGAATCAGATTCGGATTAGATAAGAAAATAATGATAATTAATTGGAAAGATTAATGCCAATAGATTTTTAAATTTTAATTTTGAAATTTATTAAAAGAAAAAGGATAACATGGATCGATAAATTCTACTCTCTATTTTCTTACACTTAATTGTGACAAAAATTAAATACTTTTCAAAATACATAAACCATTTATTTTTATATAATATTTATGATGAATAATATTTATTTTCATTTAAATTATGATTATTACAAAAAATAAATTGTTTTTGGATTATCAAAATATTTAGAGTTTCTGAATAAACCTCCGCCTATCAGTATATTAAACCAACTATATATATTTTGTAAAGGTTGAAATCTAATGTGTGATTTCCAAAACATGTGTGTATATACATACAATCTTATATATTAATAATTTAATTTAAAGGTTGTATGATATTCTTTAAAAAACTTTGTTTAAATATTTTAATTATTACCAAACTTATGTATTTTTATTTGCATGCACCAAATTGATCCACAACCATAATATATATTATTGCAAATTCAAATGTGGTAGAAGAAGTTTAATATTGTTTTACTATAAATAATAATTCATTGGTGACCTAACTTTTTGATTATATATATGTGTGTGTGTGTGTATGGAGGTTAAAACGATAAGATGTTATTTTATAAAAATACATGAACACTTATAGACTTTCAAATTATTTAAGCCATAATAAAAATTAGAAAAAATAAAAATAATTTGTACTTATCAATAATTTTTTATTATCTTAGATTTATCTTGATTCTATAAATTTTGTTAATAACATCACAGACTTTTTATGTCGTTGCATCCGTTGTCGATAATAATGTGATGATGATGTGATTTAGTTGTAATAATGTTTTGGTAAATCTAGTCTTCTTAAGATTTGATTTTGATGTGATAAATTGAAAACCAGTGATGATTACGTCCACAATTATTGGCTATGTCTGTTCATTATGTGATATATAGTTTTTTTTTTTGCACATTTTTCCTACATGCCCTCGATATTCCTCGAAAATAGGGTAAATATTTATTTAATATGTTATGGTCCCTCGCGTCATGAGAATCGGAATAAGAAGCAATTGAGCACCTCAAGCAATAATCCTAAAACTGTGACTTTAAACAAAGGAGTTACAGTATATTTACATTTACGTAAACCATATGTATTCTCGCTTCAATCGTTTCCTATATATTCATACGTATGCACATATACACACCAATGCATTATTGAACATAACTTTTTTGTTATGTAAATGAAGGCCAAGAGATAAATTGATGTTTGTAGGTCCCATTACAAGTTCACACCAAACTTTCTAATTGAGCAAATATTTGGATTTTTGTCCCGTCGTCGACGATGAATCGTATTCAAACATTCATATAATAATTATGTAACAAACTGTATTTAATGGAACTTTTCGTTATTTAATTAAATAATAAGCAAATACGACATTTTATTTATAGGCCTAGATGGATAATAATAGTTCTTTCTCAACTCGGAGCCAATAAAATTTTCTTTTGTTTCTTCAATAAAGAAGAGCTAATTAGTTATCCATAAGCATTGCTGAAAAAAAACTGTATCCAACCATCTATAAATGGAATGATGTGTACGAATATGACCATTTACGTAATTATTAATATACAGACGGATGAGTGTCTGATGACGACCTTATCCACCATAGAATACCAATGAGTGTCTTTAATGAGTCCGATACTATGGTTTCTTTAAATTATGTCTCTTTTTCAAGCATAAAAAACAAACCATGAGATCATTCAAGAGATATAGTGGACATCCCCATCTTCCCCCACACTTTAGACAATAAAGAAACCTACCTCCACACAAACCCCTCCATTTATGAATGTTGGCAAAACAAGCAAACAAGATAACATGAACCCATCTCCATGCAAGTTGAACCAATTATGCAACCATGGGACCCTTCCTGTTGTTTCACCATTTTATGGTCAAAACATTTTTTTTATTAACCTAGATATCCAACCCGTTATGCAAGCCGACTAATCTCAGGACGACCACTTGTTTTACAGATAGCCCGAAGTCATCGCATTTGAACCTCCAAGTCCGTGCCCACAAGGGGGTTTTTATTCCTTCTTGGATTTGAACCTGAAACCTCCTGCTACTTTTGATCTTTTGAGCCAAGCTCAAACCAATCAAACACCACCCTTGTGGTTTGGTCAAAACATTTCACCTAGGTTTTCATTATTAAAAGAAAACCCAACAATAATAACGACTAAATGTTAATTTTCATCCATGGGATTGGTTCTAAAATGTTAAAATCGGTGTCTTTACCATTCAAGAAAAGATGGTACGAAAGGTTCATATGGATACTTTGATTAAGCCAAAAGATTTACGTTACCGCTTTTGTTTAAACAAGTAAATACTGATCTTTGAGGCATCTTAATCTCCATCCACAAGGTTGGTACTAGAAAAGCAAAACTACATACATGGGTCTTTCTATTGGTTAAAAAAGGATGTATGAAAGGCTTAATAGATGCATATTTTAAACAAAGGGTTTATGTTATTGGTCTGGTTGCATCAGCAAGTTGGAATCCTACTTCTTCCATGACAACTTTTTGGGTTAAACAGCATATGCTTCTAGAAATCAAAAAGTGGTTAAGAATCATAGCAAATGAAGAAGGCATATGTGAAGGATAATGGGGTTTGCAAAAGTTGTAGGAATCATATGTTGACATAATTTCCATGGCCAAATGATTTTTGAGTACCCCATGCATGTCGTCCATCCATCAATCATGGGCACCAAAAATGCATACTCCCCCCTTTCCCAAAAAAAACATAAAGAAATCTTGATCCTGTGTAGACATTCCAAGATTTCATGCCGAATTTTTTAAAGGAGAAAGGGTCCGACAAAATAATTATAAAACTTTGAGATTAATTAAAGAACCAATTATCTCGTTATCGTCATCATCATATGTTGATTATATATACACGAATCTACATATAACAAGATACCCGCAAGTGGTTATAAAGTCGTGTTTAAACCCGTATAAACTATAATTTGTTTTAATCCTAAATAATCCTGTTTAAGAACATTTAATTTGAGTGGTTTTGTCTACTTTTTGTCACCGTTTTAGCATAAATTCCTATATATTCTTTACTTAAAAACACATCTTATCACTTATACTCGTTTTTCAAGAGCCAAAAGAGAGAGCATATGCGATAGTGTGAAGGTATAAATGAATCAAAAGAGTACACTTTAAGTTTGCTTTGATTCTCCATTGGTATTGCTCCAAAAGTCAACCTATGTATAGTAAGACTTATACCTTCTTTCTTTTTCTTTATTATTTTCTTGACCATCTTAATTGCAATCCCACAGACCATGCATATTCCACTTTGTACACATTCATTCATCTCGTTTTAAAAGCATCATCATATATAGTTCTCCCCACCCCACACCCACCCCAATTATATTCCTCCATCATATATCTTGATTGAATTCAATTTCCCTTCATATACACACACCCATCTTAAACTTGTTCATAAATCCACCATCAAATGGGGTTTGACAGAGTTTGTGACACAGGACTTGTACTGGGATTAAGCCTTAATTCATCACCATCCATGTTCAAACCCAACACCATGGGTTCGGGTTCGGGTTCGGGTTCCACTAAAGAGTCTTGTGTGACGGAGAACATGCCCAGTTTTGAGCCATCGTTGACGTTGGGTCTTTCTGGCGACCATCGTGATCCTAACACTAGCTGGAAGAGACTTGTGGTTGGTGGTGGTCATGGTGGTGTGTATCGACAGGATAGTACTGTGATTAGTGGTGGAGGTTCGTCGTTTTCAAGCTTGAGTGTGAAGAGGGAGAGAGAGGTTGGGAGCGAAGAATCGGAGAGAGTTTCGAATGATAACAATTATTCATCAAGAGTGATGAGCACAACAAGTGTTGATGATGTTGAAGATGATGATGGCACTGTTAACGGTAGAAAGAAACTCAGGCTTACCAAACCCCAGTCTGCTCTTCTTGAAGAAGCCTTCGAACTTCACAGCTCTCTAAACCCTGTAAGTATAACCTCTCTCTCTCTCTCTCTCTCTATATATATATATACACACACACACACACATCACACACACAAATAGATACAGAATCTTGAATTTGAGGTGATTAATTGAGGTGAACAATGAAAGGTAATGATGATTAATGTTGACTATTAGCAGAAACAAAAGCAAGAGCTAGCACGGGAGCTAAAACTGAGGCCCAGACAAGTCGAAGTTTGGTTCCAAAACAGGAGAGCCAGGTATCCTTCAATTCTTGCCACACTTCCCAGTTTTTATTAGTATATTCTTTCAAGATCCATCGAATTCTTGACTCAAATTCATAAACTTTATAAAGAAACAGTTGGAGATGTAGCGGAAAATCTCATCTAACCCCTGGTTCGAATCCAGGTGCTACCAAATCTCTTTAGGCCATGAAAACCGTTCACCTACAATGGCTCCAAGCAATCTATGATCGAACTCACGGATTTTCTTGGATTAATCCACAAGTTTACGTGTCAAATTCAAAACCTTGTTAAATCATTTTAAACCTTCAATCACGTAAATTTAATAATTAAATTATATATATTAAGTTCTGTATATATATATCTTTATCTAAAATATGTTTTGATGTCTATCATCTCGACTTAAATGATATGCAAAGACTATATGACATGAACTACAATATAATAAGAATTTTGAGATTGTAGATGACCCAAAAAAGATTTTCTTGCTTTCTTTTTATTTTTAAACTTATTTCTATGCGTTTTTGTCAAATTTAGACAAGAAAATAAGACGTGGATTATGTGTTAATTGGACTTATTAGTAAGTTGCGTGTATACGTTGTCTTTTTCTTTGTTTCTTTTTCGACAAAATATATACAAACATCATCAATCAGATATCAACCACTTTTCGGGTACTTGTAACTCTATACTACACATAATCCGTCAACGAAAACCACGCATAAGAGGATCAAACTTTTTGATTCGATGACGAATAAGTGTTAGGGGTTGTTTGGTTGGTTTTCTATTATATCTTTTATGAATAAAGTTGACTTTACGTGAATTAATCTGTCTATATAGATTGGAAGAAACATGTTTTTTACTTGGAAGGGCAGCTTCTTATCGAATAAGTCATTTTCCATATCATTGAATCGTTTATCAAACAGTCGTGTATAATTGACTGAATAAGTTGTAGATCCCATTAAGCCACGATTGTTATAAGTGGGCATATTATATGGATGCTTTATCCTTGTTTCTTTGTGTTTCTTTGTCTTGTTTCTTGTTTTAGAAAAAAAATGTCTTGATAAAAGAAAAGCAAGAAAAAAGCCATGATGAATGAGGTTGCACCAACAGACCAGAAATATTATTGTGGGCTCTTTTGGTCTGCTCTTGATTGCAATATGTAACCACAATTATTCCTAACCCTTCATCATACGCCATAAATCAAGGATTCTTGAGAATAATAATTAATTAAATCAAATTAAATCGTTAATTATGATTAATTTTATTCGACTAATTTCGGTATATATCATGTTTTGAATAAAAGGACGAAGCTAAAGCAGACGGAACTGGACTACGAACACTTGAAGAAATGTTGCGAGACGTTAAGGGATGAAAACCGGAGACTCCATAAAGAGCTTCAAGAACTCAAAGCACTGAAATCGTCACAACCCTTTTACATGCAGCTTCCGGCAGCCACCCTCACGATGTGTCCGTCGTGTGAAAGGGTCGGAGACACCAATTCCGCCACCACCACCTCCAAGAACCCTTTTACGATGGCTGCGAAACCACACTTCTTTAATTCCTTCACTAATCCATCTGCTGCCTGTTAATTAATTACATAATTAGTTAATTTTCTTGCATGGTTATTCGTTAATCACATATATATATATAGTTTGAATATGAAAAATATTAAAATCGCCCATGAATAACCCTACCTTTTTTCTGGTGTCAAGGGTTTGGCTTGATTTGATTAGTATAAATTATTTTAGTTGAAAACTATTAGAATTCTGTACTTGTTTTTTTTTTCTTTGCTTGGTTTGTTTGTGAATTAAAAACTATGATATATGTCAATGAAATGAATGTATATATTATTCGGTATATTGTGTTTTTCTTTGTATTAGAAAGGTAAGCATGTAATTTTTATAATTTATGTGATAATTGTGTTTCTTTTTTCTTTTCTTTTTTTTTGATTAAGCTGGATATTCAATCCGTTATGCGAGCCGACTAATCCCAAGGCTACCATCTGCTTTGTGGGTAGCCCGAAGTCACTGCATTTGAAGCTCCATGGCCACAAGGGGATTTTTATTCGTCCTTGGATTTAAACCTGGGACCTCCAGACACTTTTGACCTTTGGAGCCCAAATTCAAACCAATCATGCACCAACCTTATTGTTTGTGTTTCTTTTTATTGACAATGTTTAAACATAATGCTAATTAAATTTGTTTTTGTTTGTAAAAGATGATATAGACAAATGTAATGACATATTGTGATTGACAGCATCTGTCGGGCCTTTCTGAAACGTAGGCGACGCTAGCTCGTTCTTTCTATTTGATTTTAATTATAAACACATACACATACACACACATAATTAATAAATATATTGAGCGATGAAGGATCAAATGAGAATATGTTGGTGATCTTAGTGAAATTTTATCGACTCATTTTAATGTAATTGGATTAACAAAAGGGTATGAAGTTCTTAGTTAAATTATAACACAGGCTACAAAGTTTGTAATGCACGCTCGTATAAGCTAACGATAACCGAGAGATCCCTAGATAGTGCCATATGGTGACGATCAAGGGGTCGTCCCCCCTTCCACAATCCTAGGGGCAACGCCCCTAGCAGATCAAGGGGGTTGCTTATGCGGGGTTTTGGGCAACGCCCCGAAACCACTATGGATTTTATAATTAGATGTGTGCTTAGAAAAATGATAAAGTGAAATTCAGAAGCCTCTGAGTTATCTTCAGAAGCATTTGAGTCTTGTTCAGATGCTTATGATTTTGATTTGCCTCTGACTCAGAGACTTCAGACTCTAAAGAGCTTCTTATCACTCTAAAGAGCTTATGACTCTGAAGCCTTCTTATCATGGTAAGCAATTTGTAACCGGTGTGCAATTAATCGCCCACTAATTACTCCAGCAACGGTTTCCATTTATTGGGGAATCAATCATTTCCATTTTACGGATTCTCGCATTTAATATAGGAGCAGTTATGATTCTCTAAGTTTAAAAGGAAACAATTTATGCCAAATTCGTAACTAGAAAACGAAAATCATCCTCGAGTTAATTTTTTGATACCCGAACAGATTCGGGTCAAAACATAACCTAAGAAAAACAAGTTCTCAAGTTATCTCAGTTTTTTTTCCAAGCTTTATATATATCCCAATTTCTCTAAACTTATTTTTCCAATTCTCCAAAAAAAAAATTGGTCAAAATAAAAAAGCACAAGAACGGTCAATCAGATGTGATGTTGTACTAATATCACATGTGATCACGAAACACAGTCAACATAGGGGTATATGTTGCAGCCATGGTCACGCGAATCATATGGGATTTTATACATGATTTTTAGTATATAATCACATGTGATTTCGCCGTAAGTGTTCGTGTTTTTTATTTCTTTAGTCATTGTTCTCGTTAAACCCATATATATATATATATATATATATATATATATAGAGAGAGAGAGAGAGAGAGAGAGAGAGAGAGCGCATGCATATTGAAACTGATTAGATGTAATTACTTCTTTCAAATAATTAAATCGTACATCATATATAGATCGAAGACAAGACTACATTTATAAGTGTTTTTTCTTGTAAGACTTGACATCGTAATTAATCAAGTGTCCCGATCTAACGTAATTAGTATGTCAACCGAATCGTTCTGGAAGGTAAAGAAAAGAATAAATGAATGTCTTTTTTAGTATATATGATATAAATGAAGATGGTAATTGATATTTTTATGTAACTTAAGAAGGACGACACCTTGAAAGGATAGGAATCCAAACGTCACCATGGCCTACAAATGGAAACCTTTTTATGGTATTCCATGCAATTAAATGCCATTTTGCTTCTTAATGGAGTCTTGTGGACCAAATCTTAAGTTTTCCGAAGTTTCCACGAACCCCACATTTGTTGTCTCACTTGTCATCTCCATTTCACATACATACACACTAAAAGACAAAAACAAAAATGTAAGGACTTGATTATATGAATCAGAATAGATTATAAGCCGGACTGTAACACTCAAGATCACATTTGCATATAAACATATATTTACATATATCAAGAGATAAAATTTACATATTCGGTCTCAATCTCTTACAAAAATAGCTAACAACTTTTTCATCAAAATCACTATACCACGCATGAACACATAACAAATATTCAGATACAAAAAAATAATATGCTAGCCTAATAACTCATGCAAGCATATAAATATCACTTCACAATTTTTCTTTACACTTGTCATTTGGATGTGTCCGACCTGTAATGCACATTTAAAAAACAAAATGAGGGTTAGACTTTGAGGTCTAGTAAGAAATCTCTTTGATACAATTACAGAGTGAATAATCACCAATTCACATTTATGAACTTATATTTGTAAAAATAACAAATATACGTCATTTTGTTATAACAAACCTCATTTATTGCATCCAAATATTCAAATAACTTGATAAACACATTCTGAGTAAACTTGTCGTATCAAATAGATAAATGTATAATTTTCTCGCATCACATGGGTGAGACAACCACATTTTTTTCGCAACACACTGGTGCGAGGAATCCAAGTCATCGCATGATATAGGTGCAATAAACAAATCTTGTCGCATCCAATAGGATACGATAAACCAACTTGTCGCATCACAGCAGTGCGACAAACATACTCCTCGCATCAGAAGGATGCGATAACAACTGTTCATCGAATCAATAGGATGCAATAACTTCAAGTCATCGCATCACACAGACGCGACAACTCAAAGTCATCGCATCACACAGACGCGACAACTCAAAGTCATCGCATCATAAGGATGCGATAGCATAGAACATTTTGATCAAAAACCCAGATTTTATAACTCAATAATTATGTCACCATTATCCTAGTATACATCTCTAATTGGTATGCTACTTTTATCCTAATATACACTTTCCTTGATATGTCACTCTTATAACCCAAAAATACACATCTTCTTAATATGTCACTCTTATTCCATCACATTTGAATTGATTTGTGAATGCTAGTAATATTTTTTCTATTACAATTTATTATCTAAAAGAATATATAATAATAATTCACATGTGTTTTTGTTTGTTTACATAACTATGAGGGTTTGGGATTGAACTCATCAAACAACTCATAAAAATGATGGGATTGGGGTAGAATCCTACAATCCAAATACCCTTTAAACGTGGGACTTAATCCAAATTAATAGAATCGTTAATCGTTACATTCTTTGAAGCCATGCTAATCATGTTCTGAAAGGTCCCAACTTTGATTATTTATAATATCAACTTCAGAAATAATTCATGTCATTTTTTTATAATTAGAAGGGTACTCGTGCAATACAATGAGATATATTTTGATTTTAATGTTTCGCTTTAGTTTTTTGGTCTATGTCGATATTATAATATGAATTTATGTGATTTTGAGCGTAATAATGTTTTTTTAATATAAATTTGAAGATATCATAAGAATTAAAAAAATATATAAAAATTCTCAATTTTTTTGTGTAATTTATTTAATTCAATTTTTTTATTATAATTTAATTTAGGTTTAATGATGAAATAATCTGTTTTAACCCAAAAAGGTTATATTAACCGACTAATGAAAATTTGATAGTTTATTAATTTAAAAAATTCAAGGTCTAATCATTCAAAATGTGAAAATTTAATGATTTTATTATTCAAAAACATAAATTTAGAGACTTAATTATGCGAAATGTGAAAGTTTAATGTTTTTTTTCATTTAAAAAAATAGTTTACGAACTAAACCATTCAAAATAGAAAGTTTGTTGAGTTTTTTTTTAAAATTTTTTCTCTTATTTCTTCAACATTCTTTACAACTCCATCTTCCAAAATCCTAATTAAGAAATTTTGGGCTCATAAAATGGGCCATGGAGCCCAATAGGTTTAATTCAATAAAACCGATTTGTCATTTTCATGTAAAGAAAATAAATTTATTTTACGACTTGATCTGTTGAATTCAATTATCTTTCTTCCGAATGATCTATGAAAAAAAAAACTATTTTTTTTTCTTCATTATCTTTTATACTGTCGTCTTATTGATCCAAATTATCCATTTGTCACATGCAAGTTTATTTCTTTAAATGCATTATGTTCTAACTTCTTACTGATCTTAAGTTTTTCGTAATATTTAATTTAAGGAAGATATTTGATTATTAACGTTGCGTTTTAAATATATTTTAATAATAAGAAATGGAGTATTTTATGTATTTAATAGATGGTATTTAAATTATTTTAAACTTGTTAATTTATAGATTATATGTTTAAGTCCTTCTCATGGTGGCCTTTTCTCTTGGGAAAAACCATAGAATAAAGGTTACTTGTGATACATGTTATTATGCAGTGATTGAGAACTAGAGTTCGTTTACCAAACGCTTATCTGGGTAAGCATTTATTAAGTCACAATATTTTATTGGATGACTATAACAAGGACCAAGAATCTTACATGGTAAGAGCAAAAACTAGGACCGAGAGTCTTACGCGATAAGTGAAGGTGATGGCGCTTGCTCGGTTAGCGCTTACCGGGGAGATTTTTACATACAATGTCGTTTTCATGAACTAAAGTCTTGTTAGGTAAGGTAAGTGATAATGTTGAATTTTACCAGTAAACTCTTACCAAATAAGTGTTTAGTCAACGTCCCCTTAGGGTAATGTGAGGGAATATTTTATATATCTCGTGTTCGATTTCAAATGTCTATAGCGATTGTAATTATTGATTTTTATCAGGGTTGATATCTTACAATCGTAATTTGTCATGATTAGTCTGTGAATAACCTAAGACACCCTTAAAAATACATTATTGACAACTAAATATGTGATTTTAAACCAAAACTGCATTTAATTAAAAATGTCTACAATTTTCTTATTTTTATTTACGTCATAATAGCACAGCACATGTATGTTTTAAAAGAGACAAGATCAATGAAGGCTTAAAAAATCGGCCTACTTAGCCCACTATTTAGGTCGTTGGGTTTAAATGGACCAAAAATAAATACCCAACATACGTAACTAGTTAAAATGGAAATATGTCACACGGATTGAACATGTCGGCTAAATAAGTAACTGGGTTGTCTTTTGAATTGAGTAGCGACCGGTAAGAAGCAGTATTTTTCATCTGTTTGATGATATTATAAAGATCTGACATGTATGTATTTTTAGACCATACTAATAAAAAATCTAAAAAATATTATTTAATAAGATAAAATTATAAAAACTTGTCTACCTAAAATATAAATATAAATATGTTGTAAGAAACTTTTGGGAGATGCAGGCGACAATTTACTACTTGTCATTTAAAGCGTAACTTAATTTAAGAAAACGGGTCAACAAATCAACTTAACCCTCTCTAACGTGCTTATATCTTTATTTTTCGCCTAATTTATAGCAAAGTATTCATTTGGTCTGTTTGGCAGTTGTTGAATGATTTGGTGCAGAATGATTAAGTGATTAAAATGATTAAAAAGCTCTCATGATATAGTGCAAAATGAAATATAATTGTTTGATAATTGTTTGCAATGAAATTAGGGCGCTGAATGGTTAAGGGATGTCTATGATACAAAATCATTCAGATGATTTTAGAACTATTAAGAGATATTTTTTTTTGTCAAACAAGATTCACCTCTTAACAATTCAGAGACTGCCTCTTAATGGAACTATTAAGAGGTAAACAAACAACAATCAAAATCATAAAAAAAAAAAAAAAAAAAAAAAAAAAAACATATATATATATATATATATACACACACACATACACATACATACATACATATATTTATATATGGTTGGGTTCCGATGAGAAGGAGAGTTAAAGAGATAAACATAAGAAAATATCTCCATCATTGAATACATACTATGATGAAATGCGCCGGATCAATTCCCGTATGAAGCACGGTTCATAAGTGGGTTTGAAATTAAAGATGATCAAGGGTCCAGATCCCTTCTTACGCTTTTTATTTTAACTCTCTTTCTCACACGATCATTCGCCTATTTATATATAGTATTATGAGACCCTTTTTAAAAGACATGCACAAACATTATTTCAATAATTCAAAATATTGTCAATACATACGTAACAAATCCACACTAACAAGGACATTGTGTACGGTACAATTACAAATTCAGCCCCCATATACATATACAATATCCAATGGCTTTATTTTATCACACAAATATAAATAAACTTCTCGGTCCCACCTGCCAACTGACTGAAATGGTCGATCGACATATATATACGTACATACATACATATCGTGCACATGGAATTAATTTTATCTCCAGTTATGCATCCAGTATGGTGAAGACGAAATCAATTTAAATTCCAGCAACACATTCTGGTGGTGTGACGGGGTAGCGATGTTTATCAGTGCAATAATCATAGACCAAATGGTTCAAGCGTACCCATCGGTAACGACGAGCCGCCATCGGGTCAAGTTGTTGGTAGCTCGAACCCTCCCACCAGTTGGAAGGGTTCGAGGCACAGCTGCTCGGACCCGGGACGGCACACCCTTCAATGTCAAAATCCTTATAATATGCATAAAAAGGTGCTTTCTTCCAATCAATTTTTTCCAGCCCACCCCTTGTTGCCCAGTCATCTGCTTCCCATAATGTAGAGTAGACTCCCATTGGCTGAAATTTAGGGAATGGGACCCCTCTACCTTCATTGTTCTTGTATACCCTTATGGGCACTTCGTCCACAGAAAACCTGTATCATATCAGTTTTTTAAATTTTTAATTAATTTATTATATTTTTAATTCATTAAATAACAATTTTATCTAACTAGAAATGTAATCACTTATTTCGGGGATATATATATTCGGACTTACACAACATGATGATGGTTCCATAAGATGGAGTAGGTGTGGAAGTCGGCAGCCGGGTCGAACCAAAGGTTAATCCTTTGTTCTCGATCACCCTTCCCGTGAGCATACACGTTGGTTTGGACCGAGTACGGCTGCCCGGTTCGGTTCCCCAAAAACTCAAAATCTAATTCATCACGCACTTGATCGGTGTCTGAATTCATCTGCCACCCAAAAATCAAACATAACCATGAACCAAAACAAACAAAACAAGTTATCGAAAATAAAATGTTAAAGTTAGTTCAATTTCTTTATAATAATAATCGTACATAAAAAGCAGCAACAGTGCCAGCGGAGTCTCCAGGAATGAGCTTGATCTTCATGCTCACACGTCCGAATAAGTATTGGCTTTTCGAAGCGAACCCACATCCTGCATCAAGTACGTACCCATCAATGCATATAAAAAAAAGATAGCGTTTTCTAAAAAAGAAACCTAGTGGATCGACTTAGGTACCTGAATTTTGGTCGAGAATAAGCTGAATGGCCCTGCCGCCATCGAGTTGCCTGATGTGTGAATCGGACCATGTGATACGGAAATCTTGGAGGAACGTAGCCGGTTTAGCATCGACCACCGCAGATGGTGTCAAGAACACGATTAGAAAAACAAAGATTACAACTTTATTAGAAAATTTTGTCAACGAAAAAGCCATTTTGACCATGGACTTATAAAATATTTGTCTTGTGTACGTGTGTGTGTAATATGTGTGTTTTTATGTGGATGGATAGATATAGATCGGGTGTATATATAGCTTTAGATATATAGATATATAGTGTAGGGTAGTTTATATATGGGAATAGTAGAGAGGGGCCTATGGAAATTAAGTTCGCTTTCCATACAGCTCATTTTATGCTGCCAATCGGCCCAAACCCTTTCACCTCTACAGTCTGATTGGATATGGATTCAATTTAATAGAACCTTCCTCCATCAAAATTAATATAAGTTATTTAATTTAACTTATAATTTTGAAATGGACCGTTTAGTTAAATGTTTACTCGGTAAGTGCTTAATGTTAGGAGTCTAACACTATAATTTATTTTATTGAGTAAGATTGTAGTACATCAAAACATATCATATACAACAATTTACCTGGTAAGTGCTTACCCGGGTAAGAGTCATCACCCTCACTTACCGGGTAAGACTCTCCATCCTTATCATCGCTCTTACCGGGTAAGATTATTGGCCATTGTGATCATGTTCATCCGGTGAGGAAAATTACACAGTAAGTACTTATCGGGTAAGCGTTTAGTAAACGGCCCCTAAGTCCATAGATATATTAGCTATTTATGGGGAAATCTTTGCTGACATATTGTAATTATAGGGAGTACGGTATCTGTATAACATATATTACTGACTTCTGTGTGACTTATAAGTCACAAAACCTAATTTTTATTTAATTTGTCGGTTGAGTTGAATACTGATAAACGATAAATTGTTGATAGAAAATACGGAAAATTAATATTTTAATAAATTAATTAAGGGAAAATGAGTGTTTAATTTGTCGGTAATATAGTTAACCCATAACCCTAGCTTACATAAATTCGTATATGCTTCCGATGGGGACAGAGACAGACCATGCATGCATGCATCCATGCAATTCCCTTTGTTTGACTTTTGTATTTCATTTTTCAACTATGGCGCTTCACGCCGTAACCATTAAAAAAACATTTTCTGAAATAATTACAAAATCAGATAAACAGATACAAATGTAACCAGTTTTTAGGGGTTGTTCGACGATGATTGAAATCGGACCTGATTTATAACCGGTTAAGGAAGGGATGATTTTTTACAGGTGCGTAACAAATCAGGTATGACCGGTTAACCTAACTATAGATCATACATTGGGTCCAATGAGACCGGTTAGAAAGAATGAACGGGATTTCATTGAAATTCAGACTTTTAATTCTGGATGTTCTTTTAAACACCAAAAGTCGATTAGAATAGAATCCAATTTCAAAACGCACACTTAGTTTATACTTAAAACTATATATAATAAACAAGAGTTGAAAACAACCACCGGATAGCCTAACGATGTGTTCTCGAATTTAAAAAAGAAAAAAAAGTGAAGGACAAGAATGGAAAAAAATATTTGTGTTTTTTGAGAGCGAACAAAAAGAAAGAAAGGGAAAAAATCGAGTATCATGTTATGGATAAAAAAAGAAAGGAAATGAAAGATGTCAATTTTACAAATACACCCTTATTTATTTTTGAAGAAATTGTAATCGATAGAGAGATGTGTAATGTTATAAATATTTTTAATTATTTTATTTCTTTCCCTTTCTTTTTATATTTGGGAGGAAAATCAATCTTATTTTCTTTGTTTTCTCTCTTAAAAAACTCGAGAACACGAGAATTTTTCTTTCCTCCCATCCTATCAATCTCTTTCCTTTAGGATTTAGTTTGGAACCTAGGTTTAACAAAAATCTAGTATGGTAAGTTGTAATTGCTTGGAAAAACACACACACACACTCTCTCTCTCTCTCTCTCTCTCTCTCTCTCTATATATATATTTATATATATATATATATATATCAAGATACACTACAACAAAATTGAGTTTATAGAACGCCCACAATCTCTAAGCGTCATAAATATACCGCTTTATATGACCAAAATATAAAACGTTCTATCTAAAGGTGTTGTAATAAGTTTATATGATGCTATTGGGTGTTTTAACAAGTTTTTAAGGACATTTTTAATATAAAATGTCGCATTGGCAACTTTATATGATATTTTTTAAAAAGTGTCCTATAAACTCAATTTATTATAGGACATTTGTTTTTGTAGGACAATTTTCCAAATAATGTCTTATAAAGTTGCTAGTGGGACATTTGATGTTAAAATTGTCCTAAAAAACTTATTACGACGTTAAAAAGGTCATATAAAATTATTACAACGTCTTTAGATATGACATTTTATTTTTCTGGTCCTATAAACTAAGTCCTATAAATAGGTCTATTATGACACTTAGAATTTGGGAGTATTCTATAACCCCGATTTTGTTGTATCGGTATCTTCATTTTGAGTTTAAGTCATGAGATCTTAAAAATTGTTTATGATGTTTTATTGGGTGTTTTGAGATGCCAAAGATATTTTATTTCATCAAATGTGATTTTTTTCGATATTTGGATGATTTGGGCAAAATGTTGTTTTCACCCTTGAAAAGGGTAACTTGGATTAAGATGATTTCAGTAGGTTTGTAAAATGGGTTTAAAGGGTTATTGACCTTAGGGGTGAGCATAGGTGGGTACCCGCCCTTAATCGGAACCGGAACCGGAACCGGTGGTTCTTGAGATATTGGAACCGAAATCAGTTAGAGCGGTTCTTGAATTTTTGGAACCGGAACCGGTTCCGGTTCCGGGTACCTACTTCCTAAAATATTAAAATTTTGTTATTTAGAAATAAAAAATAAAAAATCGCCAAAACACTAAATAAATAAACAAGAATACAAATTATACAGAATAATGGTTACAAATATTGTTTAACGATTACAAATCATAATAGACTAATAGAAAATGTTTAAAGTTTAACGATTACATACTATAATGGTAAATGTTAAAGTTTAACAATTACATACTATGAATCCAATTGAACACATAATTTGAAAAAATACGAATCATTTTATATGAAGAATTTAGATGAAGAATGAAGATGACGGCGTGCTTTCAAGATGTAAACCTAATATAAATTTGGTATTAAAAAATAATTATTATTTTTTTATTGAAAAATACCAAGTACCCGGAGGGTAACGGTTCCGAAAAATTGAGAACCGGAACCATTCTCAATCAGTTCCATATTTTAGGAACCGGAACCACTCATATCGGTTTCGGTTCCGGAACCGGCGGTTCCAAGGCAGTTCCGGTTCCGTAGCCGTATACCCGGTTCCGCTGCTCACCCCTAATTGACCTTATTTGAGATCAAATGTTATTGTAGGATATTACCCATCTTGTTAACTTTTGATAGCGGCATATTAGTCATTTTTGCTAGTAAGCATACAAATATTTGATAAACGCTTTTCTTTGGCTTTATGAGGATTTTGAAAATACAAACCATATGGTTTAGAATCTTTTGACTATTGTGCTTCAATGAAGTGATGGTTTATGGACCTATTCATATTATAGGTGCCATATATTTATTAACCGTTGGAAATTATGTATTTTCAGCTTATGTGGTTTATATCGACTTAATTAAATTAGTCAAGTGCTTTGAGGGGCCTATCAGCTTGATTTTAACTCAGTTGAGTTTTAGAGACAGTTGTCCAGTTTTAATAGCTCAATGAGGCGCTTTAGACGTATAATGCTTTTGTTCCATATTTGTCGGATGTTACATGTTTTGAGTGCGTTATTCATTCAATTAGAGTCATGCAACTTTTAAACTGTAATGCATTATATTCATAGGCATAAGAGTCTATTTTATTGTTTAGCCTGGAGTTTTGATGTCCACACTTAAGTCTAGCGAGTGGTCCCCAAGTCATGGGAAGAGAATGTGTTGTGGTACTCTATTGGTCGTATAAGGAGCTATTTGCCTGTGATTATACTTGGTTGAGACTCATCAAGAGGTCGAGTAGACACCAGGGTCATTGTGGAAATCTTGTTGTGGTACTCATTGGAGTCCTATACGAGGATCCATAACCCGAGGTGAAACTCGAGAACATTGATAAATGACTTACTTTTATGTTCCCGCCACATTCGATGGAATCGAGTTTCCCTCATCACTTAAAGATGATGTTTTCAGGTATTCCGTTACCCATGTTTTCGGTGTTCTGAATATATAGTTTTATCTATATAATTGGTGTTTTGGAGTTGCGGCTCGCACACATTTTCGGGTGAGTTCAAATTTTGGTTATTTATCTAAAACGGGTGTTTGAATTGAAAATGACGAGCTTTGTAAATATATTCCTTTTATGACGTGTGTTTTATAAAATGAGTCGTTGTTTAAAGGAAAATGTTCGTTTTAAAGGTCTTATGTTTGATATGATAAGATTGTTTTAACTCCATAGACATTAATTCTACTATTAATTATTATTTTTCTTATAAAATTACTAAAAAACAAATTCATTTTTCATTATTTTTTTTTCCTAAAATATTGACACAACCGTCTAATTGCGATCACATATCAGTGGTGGGCCTGCTAATGTACATCTGGAATTCTGGATCGAGGCTGTCGCTTATCAGGTGGGCCAGAAGTGTCATAAATCAGCCCATTTATCTCTGTATCCGTTAAAGATCATTTTTTAAAACTAAACCTTGAAGTTTTGATGAAACTGTTTCATGTATTTCTTTAAAATGAAAATCACTCTCATTTGTATAGACCGTATAAACCACCCTCATATATCGATTTTATTGTTTAATTTTATGAAATTTTTTCATGAAATTGTTTAATCTTGTGAAATTGTTTCAAAATAAAATATAAGTCTAACATCATTGACATCATTTATTTCTAAAATAAGATATAATTTGTACACAAAATATTTAATATTTTTCAGGTCTGAAATTATTTCAAATCATTAATTTACAAATTATTAGTAAAAAACAACTACATTTAAGGTTGGGTTGGGGGTGGGCACATGATCTTGTTTATTGCAGATCGTGGGCCTGAGGCCCGATTAGGAAAGACGCAATAAGGACTAGTAGGTATAAAGTTAAAGTCGAGCCACTTGTTTTTGCCTCCATGGCCCATGGCCCGTCAGATTTGGGCTTTAGTTATCACTGTCCACGTGGCAACACTCCATTTGCTAATTTTTTAAAATATTCTTTTTTATGCATAAATCGCAATCATTTCATGACCGACTAGTACATGAAATTTAGGAGGCATTTGGTCCACGAATCAATATCAGATAGAATGAAATAACTAATCTGTTTTTTTAAATTTTTTTAAGTTTAATGGGTGGATGATATAAATGAAATTTCATTGGTTGTAATCATATCAACACTAAGGGACTGTTTACCAAATACTTACCCGGGTAAGCACTTACGAAATCATATTACTTCACATGATGAATATGATAAGAACCAAGAATCTTACCCGGTAAGAGCGAGACAAGGATCATGAGTCTTACCCGGTAAGTGAAGACGACGATTCTTACCACGGTAAACACTTATCGGGTAAATTATTGCATACAATGTCATTTTGGTGGACTAAAATCTTACCCGGTAAGTAAATAATAACGTTAAAGTTTACCAGTAAATACTTACCGGATAAATGTTTGGTAAACGACCCCTAAATAACTAGAATCGATTCAATTTGACTGAAATGCCTCAAATTTTGCAGATGCACGATCTTCTATTTCTTAAGTAAACATATATAACTTAATCCAATCTCGTTCTTGAATTTTCAAATAAGAAATAAAAAAACTATTAAATAATAAATCGTAATTTTATATATTTTTTGAATAATAAATTGTAAATTGAATGATTTTACTGGTCATTATAATCAATTATATATTTAAAAAGTAAATAAGAAATCTCAAAAACAACATTTAAGATGATTTAATGTCAAAGATACATTCAGCAAACCAACAGAGAAGGTTTAAATGTAAGGAGCATTTTTGTTTCATTCATCGACTGAGTTTTAGCAGGAGAGTCTTGAGTTGAATCTGGGATATTTGTATTTGGACAAAATTATCACACTTATTTGACAACTGAGCTACATGTAGTTTAAGTTTATTTCATCAGATATTAACTGAACGACGGTCGAATCAGATTCATTTTCATTCAAAATCTCTTAAAAACATTTGAAATTTTATACTTTTATATATATATATATATATATATATATATATATAAATAAATAATTGGTAGTAGATAAAATCTGGTTTAGGGTTTTAATGGGTGGGCTACAAGACTTGGTGTTGAAGGTAGGGTTAGGGCCATGGGTTGGAGTTGAATGACATGGTTTGATTTGTGTGGCTGATAACCTACATCACCAATTTGACCCTCTAACCATCAACCTTCAACATCATCCCTACTTTATCCACTCACATTTATATACAACTAATTTACATTTGTGGTTCCTATGTCTTTTTGAGTTTCATCCCTACACTTTAAACGACTATGCTTTTGTTATCATGGTTTACGAACCCTTCGGATCTAATCCTTTTCTTTAACGTTCGTTTACTTTTAGCCCTAAAGTGATCAATGACGTGGTCTTTTTCTATTTATTTTTATCGAGTATTTTTATATTTTTATCATTAACGACCGTGCTTCCAATCCAATGTCTACCCTCTCCTTACCATTCCTGGTTTGCACCTGCAACAACGAAAGTATAAAACGTCCCTCATTTAACCAATTTTTTTAATATCCGACTGTTTTTGCAAACTATGATGAATGAAACTAAAGTTTTTGAACTTTAATGACAAAAACCGAAGAACTCAAAAAAGCACAAGGATTAAAAACGTAATTTGCTCTAAATATAAATATAAATCATTTATATTGATTGTGTATAAACGTATCATTTAGTTAAAAGGATTTTAAATAAGTTGATCCCTGTTATTTTGAGGTCATATCTGGTGTTCAGAGTTTGTCTCATTTCTAATAATTAATATATTCATACTCCATCTTCATTCAGATACCATTTATTTTTTACCTCGTACCTCACTTACATACCCATTATAAAAGAGGGTATGAATAGAATTCATCTTTTCAAAACTTTAAACGACACTCTCTAATCATGAAATCTTATAAATAGTAACCCCTTACAAGGATGCGATAACCACCATTTGTCGCATCTCATTGATGCGATAAACAAACTTCTCGCTTCATACTGATGCGATAAACCCATCATGTTGCATCACAAGGATGTGATAAAAATAACACTTCAATTTCAAATCTCAATTTCATGGCATCACACATATGCGATAAAATCAACCTCATCGCATCACACTGATGCGATAACAAATTCCCATGATCAAAAAATCATCGTTCCCGGAATTTGATTGTCACTCTTATCCCAGTATACTCAATTTCTGATTATGTCATTCTTATTACAAATATATACCCAACTTCTGATTATGACACCATTGTTACCAAAAATATTCATCTCCTGATTATGTCACACTTATTACAAATATATACCCAACTTCTGATTTATGTAGATGAGGATTTTAATTCAACCACAAAGACAGATAATCACGTAACAACTTCTTCTTCTTTCGATTTCTGCTAACTCGAACCCAAAGAACACGCATAAAAAACTCACCAAATTACTTTTTGTCTCTTTTTAATTTACCCATGACAACAAATATAGCATAAAATATAATCACTCACAAATATCTCCATCTAAGGCGGTGGTGTTTCAAATTTTAAACCAAATAACCACAACACACCCCTCGACTTTTAAACTATTTTCAAAATCAACCTCAAACTTTATAACCAAAATAAATCCGGTTATCACAATTCATGGGTAAACAAAATCATTGGATTATTGAGGATTAATTTAATTTTGGTTTTAAATTTTTTAATAAAAAATGAAAAGTGGACAAACTTATAATTTAAGCGAATATAGAACTACAGTTTTAAATAACACTTAATATGTTAATTTATCAACAATAAATATAAATAATTAATTTTAAAATAATAATATATACAAATAAATATTTAAAATCATTATGAAATAATTATGAGGTTAAATTGATGGAAGTGAGGCCCACACAGGCAATAATAACCAGCATTGCACGTGAAGGTTTGTTTGTATCCAAAGTTAAGTCCTATTTCCCATTTAATGTCGAATTGTGAATTCATTTTTGCAATTATTTGCATTATAATTTGTATGTTAGAAAAATTGCATTAAAATAGAAACAATTTTTATCTAATTCTTATTTTGGGGAATCAACTTTTAAAATCGTCATTTTAGGGAACCAACTTGCATCTGATTCCTATTTTGGGGAAACAACTTGCAAAATAATTATAGAAAAATAACTAAAATTCGTTTTTTTTTCAAAAATTAATTCAATAAAATCTATTTTTTATTTCAAATCTCGTTTTTTTTTTAATTCAGATATATCAAATTGAAGATTTTTCAAAAAAAATCCAAATTACCACGATAAAAATTGTTTTTAATGCAATAAAAAAAGTCAATTTAATAGAAAAAAATTAATTGATGCAATAAAAAAATAAATATTAAATATCACATTCAAGATTTTTATATCTAACCAATTCGTATCAATATYAAAGTTTAAATCAAATTTGGCAAATCAAACCAAAAGTTTGATAGAGACCCTTAAATTATCTGTTACAAGTTCAACAGATCAACCAGACCCTTAAATAAACAAAAAGTTTGATAGAGACTCCTAAATAACGATTTTGAAAGTTGGTTCCCCAAAACAGGAATCAGGTGAAAGTTGGTTCCATTTTGGTGTAATTTTCCCTTGTAAGTTTTTATTATATGTTTACGACATGTATCGATGTATAAAAATGTTTTCAATGAATATATAAATTTATTTAGGTTGGAATACAGATAATATGTTTGCTTCCATTTAGAAGAAATCTGAGTAAAAATCATGTTGATTGTTAAATAATTATTCTTGAAAATAATTATGAAATATGTGTTAAAACATAATTATGATAATTACATGATGTAAATTATAAATATGTATAACTATATTAATGTTTTAGAACAATTATATAATTATTACAGATAATCGTTAAACCTTGTTTAAGTTATGGACCAAAAATAATATAGTTCATATAAATAGGATGACAGGCCCAAACAATTTCAAGTGATTCAGTTTTAGAGTTTTGACTATCAGATATAATAGAGAAAAGAATCTAGAGTTCTTTTGGCTAGCATTCGATGGGAGTAATTAGCGTGATCATGTGTGGATCAACTGTAGAGGAAACCTGATTTGGTTTCTGAATGCTTAGACGATACCGACTCCCGATCGATAAAGGTACAAACTCTAAACACCCTGTAATATGTTTGATTATCAATGCTATGTTATAAAACATTTGACAAAGAACTCTTAAAAACCATTTTTATGCATGAATTACTGTTTATTAATTCATATTACTTATAATTCAAGATTACAAGTAATTTTGTGTAACTACATCTTATTGAAGCTCCATTTTTAAATTTGTGTGACTAACTGCAGATAAACATAATCAAATACAATATAAACATCCATTTTAAACATAGAAAATTTAAAATATAATTAAGATAATCATTAAGTTCTTACATAATGTTTAATTATTATCTTTGTAAAAAAAATATACTATTAAAACAAAAATAGATTACTTTGTTATTAAATCTGAATTAAATTATAATAAAAAATGAATTTAAGAAGTTACACTAAAAAACGAAACTATTAAATAGTTAATCCGATATTGTATCGATTTATTTTTTTCAAATTTGTATGTTATCTTCAAATTTATATTTCATTCAAAAATAAAAATATTATCGTTTTCTCAAAATAACATAAAGTTATATTATATTGATAGAGACAAAAAATAAAAAAACTAAACATTAAAATCAAAATTTATCTTACTAAATTACGTGAATACCCTTCTAGTTTGTTTAAATACATGAATGGATTTGATTGAATTTTCATCTAAAAAGCTTTCTCGCTTAATTGTATAACCAAAACTTATTTTTCCGTTGCGTTCAATCACTTGCAAAATCTTTAAAATCCGAACACGATTAATTTTTAATTTAATAACGATAATTTAAAATTTTATTAAAATAAATAAATGAAGTTAAATTGCCATTTTGTCTTAATTAAATCTAAAGAATAACAATCAATTTAATCCATATCATCTTAATTTTGTCAATGATTTTAAATTGCTATGATCACATTAAAAAAATTAAAACAGATTTAAATGTCATTGCATTTGTTCTCTTATAAATATTTTGTAAGTTCAAAGATGTTCGTTTTTTATAGAATACATACTCTAATACTATATTTTATATGAGTTGTTAATAAACATTACTGATTTTATATAATATGTATATTAAGGGGGTGTTTGAGGTTGCTTATAAAAACAACTTATTGACTTATTTCGGTATGACACCAGTAATAAGCACTTTCGAGTGTTTGGATAAACACCTTATACCGGTGCCAAACCGGTAATAAGGAGTTTTTGAAGAAATTAAACATTTTTTACTTATAATAAGTTGATAAGTGTTTTTGTAGAAAGGTATAAGTTGTTTCAAATAAGAAATCTCAAACACCCCCTAAATCACAAGTTAATTTGTTACATACAACTTTTTAAACGTAAGATTTAGTTATAAAAAAAAAAGGATTGCTTTGAGTTTTTTTAATTTTGCTATACTTCCTTTATTTAATTAATAATACTTGGTCAGGTTCTTCTCCAACCCTTAACGACTGCTTCACTATTGTAGTGTAATCACTAGTTTGTCTACTTCGAAAGGTTAAGAACAGAGAGGTGGTTGGTCCATGAAAGCATGTACATGGTAACACTATTATTTTCTGTTGAGAGAATAGGTCAGCAATAACCCTTTCAAACTCAGCTGGAATGTGCCTGATATTTAGGAGAATAGCTTTGAATAAACCAATCTGCATCGTGGACCTATTCTTATGCAGATAGCTTAGGATTCTAATTTTCTGTTTTATCATTTTTGTTTCTTTGCTGTAATTACTGCTCTATTTAAAGGGCCAAGCAGCTTGAATAAAATCATTGAGTTTTTCCTCAGTAAAGTAGAGTTTTAATTCTCTTCATTTTCATCATAGTGACGGACCTACATTAGAGCATATGTTGGCATGTGCCACCATATTATTCCTCCGTTGAAGGGTAAAAATTTTAGGTTCGTGAAAAGTGCAACTGTATTAATTTGTTATGTATCACCTTATGTATTTTGAAACTACAAGAGAACAATTTTAATTTGGTAGAGTAGGTTTACAAGGCTTTTATTCCACCACAAACCCAGGTTCGAATCTTGTTAGTGTCATTTTCATAGTTAAATGGTATCACCCTTTAAAAAAAATTTGGTATATATTTTTCTTATAGTCAAACGGTGCCACCGTTTGAAAAAATTTCTGGGTCCATCCCTGTTTCACCATGAAGACATACATCTATATATACTCTCCCTAAAATCATACATTCATATATGAACCCATCAATGTCATCATTAGTATTCTCCCAAAAGATAAACAAATATCTCGCAATTTAACATCACATATAAAAGTACTTCCATAATTCTAGTTTGTCCTATATTCAACCGAAAACATAAACTAAACCAATACCCATTACATACTCTGATATATCATAAGAAATATAGCAAGTCTAAGAAAGTCTATACCTTGATATATCTTTTTGTCTAATGTTGAGAACCCTACTATAAGGTCATTAGGGATTTTCCTGACTGTTCTCCAAGACCTTTAAGATTAGTCGAGTCGAGGTGCAAACAAGATGATTCGCACACCATTGATTTAAAAAACCCCTACCACCATTACCATACACCAAATTACTCCAATTTTTTGCATCTTAACAAACATATCATATCGTGTGGCCATTTATGCATTTCATTGATATACCAACTGTTTCTTTGCACGACATGTTTGGATGAAACACAAGGTGTGGCTATCTTGTTTCTACAAAACTTTGGGTGGTTATCTCCAAAACACACCAACAAACCGAATTGTGCTACATTAATACTGGTCCATTCATTAATACCCCGATAAACGTTTACCGTCTCAATTAGTCAACCCTGGTCGATTATTTGAGTTTTATACGATTTACAAATTGGTTTACATACGTTTTCAATAATTTATATGAACATGTTATGTGTTTATAAATGTTTTTAACTATTTATTATACACACCGCCCTTCCCCCTATATATATATATATATATATATATATATATATATATATATATATATAGGGTATATTTCTTTTACAACCTTATGCATTTGTACAACCTTTGCAACCTAATTAATTGAGATATTTATAGAAATGATTGGAGTTTATTTATTATGATTTGAATATTTATGGAATATGAATAGAGTTTATTAATTATGATTAATATTTTATATTAGGAAACAATTAATTGATTAAAAATTGAATGGTTGAGATGAAGGTTGTATAGGGTGTAGGAATGTCAAATGGTGTAGAATAACATCCCTCTCTATATATATATATATATATATAAAAGCAATTATATATTTCAAGTAACCTAAATCTTTAAAAATATAACATAAGATAAGAAAAAGGAAACCACATTGATATGATGAACAACAAACAGCATAAAAGAAAGCAAACCACATTCATGAAAGGATAGGCTCAGTAATCTCCCTCATCATCATCACCCTCAGCAGATTCAGCACCAACCTCTTCATAATCCTTCTCCAGTGCTGCCAAATCTTCACGTGCTTCCGAGAATTCTCCTTCCTCCATTCCCTCCCCTACGTACCAATGAACGAATGCCCTCTTCGAATACATTAGGTCAAACTTATGGTCTATCCGAGAGAACACCTCCGCCACACTCGTCGAATTCGATATCATACACACCGCCCTTTGCACCTTTGCAAGATCCCCGCCGGGAACCACCGTCGGCGGCTGGTAGTTGATGCCACATTTGAAGCCGGTCGGGCACCAGTCCACAAACTGGATCGTGCGTTTCGTCTTGATGGTCGCCACGGCTGCATTCACGTCCTTAGGGACAACGTCACCCCGGTACATCAGGCAACAAGCCATGTACTTGCCATGTCGTGGATCACACTTGGCCATCATGGACGATGGCTCGAATGCCGTATTAGTGATCTCCGCAACCGACAGCTGTTCATGGTATGCTTTCTCGGCCGAGATAACCGGGGCATAAGACGAGAGCATGAAATGGATCCTTGGGTATGGTACGAGATTTGTTTGGAATTCGGTAACGTCCACGTTCAGAGCCCCATCAAACCTCAGAGATGCAGTCAACGAAGATATGACCTAAACAATGAAGTTAACCTTGTTAGAGTCTCACATCAGCCATTTTTTCCTAACGGCTATTTAAAAAAATAATATAATGGATTTCACAATACTCTTACAGTCAATGTCTACCACTCTGCAGACAGTATGAGCATTTTCAATCCATCTAGCCCCCTATCGACTTTCTAGGACATATGTGCCCATCCAGAGGGCGTGTTAGAGTCCAACATCAACTAGACTTGAACCATTTCTTTTCTATATATGTTGGAACCCCCTTCTCCTACTCGAGGGCTCTTTTGGAAAGTAATATTATAGGGTTCCACATTCTTACATGGTATCAGAGCCAATGTCTACAGCTCTAAATACTCTTGACACTCTTGGCATTTTGTATCTGTCTAGTCCTCTTTCGACACTTTAGACAATATGTGCTCATCTAACCTCTATTGAAGAGGATGTGTTGGAATCCCAATCGAAGAGACTTTTAGACCACTTCTCCTTAATATTATATATAATATATATATGTGTGTGTGTTTTGGAAGCCCCTTAGCTCTTCAAGTGCTCATTTACAGAGTTATCTAATGAAGTTTTACATATTCTCATAAAGCCAATAAATTGAGTGCAACAAGAAAAAAATTAAGTGCAAGACCTGGGAAATCAAACGGTTGAGGTTGGTATAAGTGGGGCGCTCGATATCAAGAGAGCGTCTGCAGATATCATAGATGGCCTCATTGTCAAGCAGCACAGCAACATCGGTGTGTTCAAGGAGAGAGTGGGTAGAGAGCACACTGTTGTAGGGCTCGACAACGGAGGTTGAAACCTGTGGTGAAGGATAGACCGTAAAGCCAAGCTTAGACTTCTTGCCGTAGTCCACGGACAGGCGCTCCAGTAGAAGGGAGCCAAGACCAGAACCAGTGCCTCCACCCACAGCATTGAACACCAAGAATCCCTGAAGACCAGTGCAATTGTCAGCCAGCTTCCGGATGCGGTCCAAGCATAAGTCAACAATCTCTTTTCCAACTGCACCACAACAATCCAGAGAAATTTAATCAGTAACAAGTTTTCTTTGAACCCCATCTCCAATTTAACTTTTGGTCATCTTTCTCAAAGCAACAAAGAATTATAAACCATAGAGATGAAACATAGTTTCAAAAGCATAGGGACGAAAATACAAATTTTCAACAAACCCCAAGGACTAAAAATGTAATTTACTCTAAAGCTTAAATATAATCACAAAAAAAGGAGGATGGTGTATTTACTGGTATAGTGGCCTCTTGCGAAGTTGTTTGCAGCATCTTCTTTTCCACTAATGAGCTGCTCTGGATGAAAAAGTTGGCGGTATGTTCCTGTCCTCACTTCATCGATGACAGTGGGCTCAAGATCTACAAAAATRGCACGGGGAACATGTTTCCCAGCACCTGTTTCACTAAAAAAGGTGTTGAAAGCATCATCACCTCCCCCAGGAGTCTTGTCACTCGGCATCTGGCCATCAGGCTGTCAAACCCACAACATCATCATTTAACCACACCCAAAAACATTAACTTTTCTAAATATAATACATTCACGGAAGAAGGAGAATTTCAACTAAAATTATCTTACTCCATGGCTCCATCCACGGAAGAAGGGAAACCAACTGCAATCCCCAAATAGCCATATTTTGACATGATACATCAAAAATAGCCTACTTTTTGCAAAGTTAAAATATTTTTTGCAAAAGCCCCATATTTTGTCTTTCGCAAACAATAATTTTGTCTCAAAATGGATCTTTATAACACTAAATTTAGCGCAAAATGGGTTAGGAAAATTCGGGGTTTTTTTGCATAATGGGCCCTAAAACGTAAAACGTGACAAAAAGGGATTTTGTGGGGGAAAAATATTGCAAAACAGACGGCAAGTTTGGAAAAAGCCGGTTATTTGGTGATGTGTCATCTCCAAATGTGACAATTTTTGTGAATAACCCATCTACAAAACAACTTCCCACGTAACCCTAATAAACCGCAACAAATCGATGGAAGAAGAGATTTTGGGAACCACTTGGATACTGAGATGATCACAAATAGACTGAAGTCCAGCCATCGGTTCAAATTTCAACCAATTGCATTGGCATGAAGTTATAAAACAGAATATCCAAACACATCTTTCTTATAGCAGTCGATCGTCAGAATTACGCATTCAAGACAGTAACATCAGTCTCAACAGAAATTTTAGGCAAAAACAGCAATTCTTAACTCGATCTGTAGTAACACGCGGTCATGAATCTTAGATATAACAAAAACAAGCATACTGTATGATCGGACACGATTGTTCCCAACATTCATCAGCTAATATTAGCAGTACAGAAAAGCAACTCACACAAATCGTTGACGGAAAAACATCAAATAATCATATCTGACATATCTGAATAATCATATAAATGAATTTGAACACTAATGAATTGACGCAGAAAAGTAAACATCCAATCAACTAGCAAATAGATCATTAGCCGTCGAGATAACGCATCAGAACTCTAGACCAAACAAGCATTAACATAAAACTAAAACGGAGGAAACAGTTACCTGAATGCCGTGCTCGAGGCAGTAAAGCTCCCAGCAGGAATTTCCGACCTGAATACCGGCCTGTCCGATGTGAACCGAGATGCACTCCCTCATTTTCGGCTGGATTGTGAAATCAAAATCAGGGATCTAGGAATGGATTTTGAAGATGAGAGAAATTTGAAGGGCGTTTATTAAGACGCCTCTCCAACTGATTTGATTGTGGGAATCTGATTGTGAAATTGGGGGATTTTTATAGGCTCATCTGCATGGTTTGCCAGCTAAGAACTACACAGGTGACATGATGGATTTAACCACCAAAGGTTACTGTCCATTATTTATTTAAGGAAAAATCATGAAAATAACCACTAACATTCTTATACTATATAGCATTCTTATATAAAATAACTAGTTTTTAAGGGTTTTACAAAAATAACTAGTTTTTAAGGGTTTTACAAAACTAACCACACAGATCTCCCCCGGGAGCGATCCGTACTAGTGGGGGCGATCCGGCCTTTTTTTAGAAAAAAAAAAATTTAAAATTTCTTTTTTTCCACTTATATATATATATATATATATATATTACTGCAATTTATATCGTTTTTTTATGTAAATGTAAGTAGGTATATATATACGTATATACATACGTACACATATATACGTACATACATACGTGAAAATACGTAAATATCGTTTTTTTACGTAATGCATCTCCATATATATAAATGTTACCGCCACTTCGAAGATACATACAAACATCATCACTTTGACGTGATTTCATGTTTTGTGATGGTTTATTGTGTTTAATGGGTTAAGGGTTGTGAGAGTAAAATATAGGAGAAAATAAATGAAAGAGAAAGTGTGAAAAATTATGAAATAGGAGGTTGGTATTTATAGTGAAATTGATATTACAAAAAAAAGAAATAAAATTTAAAAAAAGAAGAAAAATAGCCTGGATCGCCCCCAGCGGCGATCCGATGACATGGCTCGCCCCAAGTGGAAAAAAAGAAATTTTAAAAAAAATTTCTAAGAAAAATGCCGGATCGCCCCCCACTAGTATGGATCGCCCTCGGGGGAGATCCGTGTGGTTAGTTTTGTAAAACCCCTAAAAATTGGTTATTTTGTGTAAAATGGTTGTATAAAGTAATTAGTTTTGTCATTTTCCCTTTATTTAAACCTAAAAATAAAGAGTTTATTTTAAACTACAAATTTGTGAATAATACTTTTTGTTTCTACAGTTTCGAAATTATAAGATAGTCTGATTTAAGGGGTGTTTGGGATTGCTTATTTGAAATAACTTATATTTTTCTACAAAAGTGTTTATCAACTTATTATAAGTTAGAATGGTTTAACTTCTTCAAAAACTTTTTATTATCGGTTTGACACCAGTATAAGTTGTTTATCCAAACACTCAAAAATGTTTATTACCGGTACAATACCGAAATAAATTTATAAGTTGTTTTTATAAGCAATCCCAGACACCCCCTAAAAAGATGTCTAGATTTGGTCATTTCCTATTTCCGGTTTTTTTTTCTTTTATTCAACCAAAATCGATTTTGTAATTTGGTTCATGTGGTTTTTGATTAGGTAAAGGACAAAAAAAATTGATAAAATGACAATAAGACTTCTTATTTAACTAAATGATTTTTTGAAAATCATGATAACGATCTTTAATTTTAAAACTGTAAGGACGAAAAATGTTATTTTTGACAAACCACGAGATTCAAATTTTGTAGTTTACTTTTTATTTTAATTTTAAAAATTGAAAAACAATAAAATATTCATTTGTATCTAAGTTAGGGACTGATTACCAAACGTTTACCCGGGTAAGACTTATCAAATCACATTACCTTACCGGATGAATATGGTAAGAACCAATAATCTTACCCGGTAAGAGGGAGACAAGGACCGAGAGTTTTACCCGGTAAGTGAGGGCGACGACTCTTACCATGGTAAGCGCTTACTGGATATATTGTTGCATACGATATCGTTTTAGTGGACTAAAGTCCTACCCGGTAAGTAAGTGGTAGTGTTAAATTTTACCCATAAACGCTTACCGGATAAGTGTTTGGTAAACGGCCCCTTAGACTCGACTAATAACTAATTTCTGGAAAATCTTGAACTAAGAGCTGTGTTTTTAGAAAATTTAGAATCTAAGTATTGTATTAAACATAGTAGATTATGGCTTGTTTGGTTCGATTCTTCGGTTTTGTTGGTTCAAATTTGCACAACCGTAATTGTTGTCTGATTTTTTATCTTTATATTGAGATATTAACCATACAAATTATTTCCGTCCACATGACTCGTGTAAGTATTTCAATTATTTGTACATAACAAATTCCCTTCATCGGAAGACGGGCATGTCCTGACCCATACATCAAGAAGTTGAGTTTGCTAAAAACTTAACAAATCTCTTTCATATTCATGTGAGATGAGTTGTTTCAAACTTCCCCACTTAAATCCTAAAGTATTCGTCAAGTCTGCCCCATAATATTACTTGTAATCAACAACTTGAGATTCAACTAATATGTTACAAACACCCCCCTCCTCTTTTTGAGGACTTATCATGTCGGATGAGGTTTGTGCCACCTTCCTGATAGTACGAAGATTGGTTCTAAAACCATTTGTAATTTCTGGATTTGTTATCTCATGTCGGCTTTTCGTGAAAAAATATCAATTGAAGTGGCGGGTTTTTTCAAACAACAAAGGGTTGGTCAACTACTCAATCAAATGATATTGAGCATGTTTCCCATCTCTTCTCGAGAAACAAGTGGGCTATTTCTTTGCAAAAATTGTGATCGATTTCATATGTGGCAATTCCGCCAAGATCACTTCGTTAGTAAGGGGAAGAATCTGCCTGAATCGAATTTTTTGAGGAACGTATCGAGAGAGAATTTGATTTGGTTAGATAATGTGTGGCTGGTAAACAAGGATATGTTTTTTCGCAAGGTACGGAATGTATCGAACACGCTCATGGATCTCTCTATCGTCTCCCCTATCTTTGGCTTGCCTCACCGATCTCTCTCTCGCATCCCCTCTCTTCGGCTTGCCTCCGCGAACTCGTTTACCGATCTCTCTCTCTCACCTCCCTTCTCTTTGGCTTGCCTCATCGATCTCTCTCTCTCTCACCTCCCCTCTCTTCGACTTGCCTCATCGATCTCTCTCTCTCACCTCCCCTCTCCTCGGCTTGCTTCCCGGAACTTGCTCGCCGATCTCTTTCTCTCCTCCCCTCTCTTCGGCTTGCCTCACTGATCTTTCTCTCTCTCTCTCTCTCACCTCCCCTCTCTTAGGCTTGCCTCATCGATCTCTCTCTAGCCGAACTCCCTCTCTCTATGAACCTGTGTGAGTAGGAGCAATTGAATTTGTGTAAGATGTAGGATTCAACAAGCAATCGAAGCTAGAGAACAGTGGTCAGCGTGTTTGGGGAGAGAGGTAGTGGGGAAAAACAATGACTGAGTGGATAGGAGTGTGGTATATTAGCTAAGCGAATCAGCCTCTATATTACCGATTAAGCTTTTACCGAACACAAAGCTACGACTGTGCAAATCAGCCATATCTATTATATGGCTCAATAAGTCGTTATCGAATAGCCCCTAATTTTGATCTATGTATACATACATATGACATATATACATATAATATAATATACTTTGATATGATATATATTTATAATATTATTTTCTTTACAAATATACTTATGTTTTTTTATAGAAAAACGTTAAAGGACTAACATACCCTTGATTTAATACAGCTATTGTTAATGGTGTTAAGGTAAGAGACATAATCCATAACAAAGGTAAAACCACGGTGACTGACCATATATGTAATTATTTCGTTTGGAGTACTCAATCCAAATTTTCATATAACGAAAGGGACTAAATCTGTATTTTACTCTAAAAAGAGAAATAACTCATTTAAATTTATTAATAATTAGAGTTTAAATAATAATAATTGATAATGCGGAAATCCAAAGAATCATTTCAAAAATAGAATAAAAATAATAGAGTGGGCCGTGAGACGTGATGCACATGGGTCGCTGATCCAACACGTGAGAATGGGTCCTTGGTTAGTTGGCACATTGTATCATCTATAATCATTTATAAAACAATCATTATAGCTTTTCTTACAATTTATATATAAAACCAAATATTCATCATAAATAATTCAAATAAAAAATAAAAATTCGATGTTTGAGAGATATAATTTATTCACCTATTTGCATAATTATCTAAATTCAAAACTCAAAATTTAGATCTTCAAGTATCCTGAAGATTTAGAAATAGTAAATGCAAAGAGCTGTTTTTTTAGTTATTAAGGTTGCTTTTGGTACAAGTACAGGACAATACAGGATGAGATAAAATTTACTGTCTCATTGTTGCTGGGACGGGTTCAAACTGGACTGAAGGGAGGAGGAATTTAAGAGCCTTGGAGGCTGGAATATAAATAGAAAAAACGACTTCCGATCATCCAATTCGCTCCAACATACATGCATGATAGTTTCTCGAGGGTAACCCAAGGGGAAAGGGCGGTAAGGTGATACGTTTAAGCTACACCTAAGGCGTTGATTGTTATTACTTTTGTAGGAGCTATGACTGGGAAGGGCTAGTGGTGGGCATTTGGTAAAGTCGGGCCGATCGGGTGTCTCTTTCCTAAGATGTCTTTCAAGATGAAGAAGGAAGGGCGTTTTGGCGTGATAAGAGACAAAGCAAGATTTCACTGTCCGATGTTTGGTGCAACATGAGATAGAGACAAGAATTGGGACAAGTTGAAATATTTTAGAAGAAAAAATAAGTGGAATAAGATGGGACAAGTATGAGACAAAAACTAAAATACTACTAATTAACTCTCGTTTGATATATATAACATTAACATAATATTTGTTTTAATGGTCACCATCATTAGTTGCGGCCATCACCACTAACGGTAGCCACCTATGGCCACCTCCACCACTTTCACAACCACCATCGACCATCGACCACCACCGTCTATCAGCACCTCCACAACCACCATCAACCACCACTCACAATCCTCCATCACCACTACCATCGTTGGCCACCTCCACATTCTCTACTACTACAACAACCTCCTACACCACATCCACAACTGTCATCAGCCACCGACCAACACCATTCATCGCAACCACCCTGGGCCACCTCACATCCACCATCGGTTACCACTATCACTACCACTCCCCACCACAATCACCGGCTACCATACCACCATCTGCCACCATTACCATTTTCTACCATATTCAAGTCCTCCATAAACCACCACCGTCCATTTCCACTACCGCTAGTTTTGTCGACCATCAGCACCTCCACCATAACAAATTGCCCACTAGTACGCCTACCACTACTATATAGGCCACAACTACCTTCTCCACCACTGTCGACCGCCACCACCACCACTATCCACCATCTTCACGTCCTCCACATCCACCATCTTCCACCAATTATATATCAATGCTAATGCCTCCACAACCATTGATAAAAATCTTCTAAACCGAATAAAGTATAATCTCCTTTGCATGAATCGGGTTTTTTTAAAACTACGATCAGTTATATAAAAAATTTTATTCAATTTTGGTACTAGTTTATATTTATGTATATGAAAATTGTGTAAAAATGTTTAAATTTTTTTAATTATTTGTGTTAATTATAACTATTTTATGATATATAAAATCATAAAATAATTGTGGGGTCAATATTGTATAGTTATGTTTTGTTCAGTCCTAGTTGAACCAGATACCAGACACACTCTTATTTTGTCTAGTCCAGTCCTATCCTCTTGTCATGTTCAGTCATGCCCAGTTCTGTCATGTCCAGTTCTGTACAATCATGTCTGCGTATCAAACGCTACTTTAATAGTTCCATTAAGAGGTTGTCTTTGATTTTGCCAATGCTTGATTTTCTTTTCTTTTGTTAACCATAGGTTTCGCATCAGTTTATGCGCACCAACTAATTCCAGGACCTTGAAGAACAACTAGGAAATCTTCAGTGGCCTTACAGGAGTCGAACCCCGTGATCTAGAAGAAAAATCACAAAAGCCAACATTTTATTACCAGTTAAATTAACTCTACAAGATGAGGCAGATCTCTTTTGGCAATTTCTTTCAACATTTTGAATCATTCATTTCTTCTATGAATGGTTCTTTCTCAAGCCATTTTTTTCCACTATTACCCATGATCATTCTACAACAAACCATTTACCATATAACATCAAATAACCCGTAAATTATGTTACGTGTACAATTTAAATAAGAGATGAAACTAATGTATATGATAAAAATTGAGGTTGTAAGAACATTTTCAACAGATTTTTTAAAATGAAAATTTTGGGAATTTTTAACTAATTTTTAGTTCTAATAAATGTTCAAATTAAAAAACAAAACATAAATAGTGAAATTCTTCAAATTTGTAAATACCCTATAAATGATTATTTACGAAAAGATAAATGTTTTTATTATTCTCAGAAATAGAAAAACTTGAAATTTATTTTTTAGAAAAAATAATATTTAGTTAGATATAGTAAATATTTTTAATATTATAATTAATGTTATCTATACTACCTTATAAACCAAATTTATCAAAAGTCTTAAAAACAATTTTTAATGCACAAAGTACTATACATTTATGCACAAAGACTTAATAGTCTTAAAAACAATTCATAATGCATTAAATACTACTATTTTATGAATTCAATCTTAAAATCTCTTAATCTACAATTAAAATATCATATAGTACAAGTTACCAATGCACATTATTACCTTTTCTTTTTATGTTCACAATATAATTTTGACATCTTTCACTCATGTCTTCAACCTCTCATACCTCTATGTCTTCTACTCATCCCCCAATGTGAGATTCAAATTGATATTCACCATGAGTTATTAAAAGTTTTCTCATTCGATTGCTCTAGAACTCTCGGTCTCGCTCTCGATCTCTTGATTATTTGCTCTTGGTGTAAATTGAACTCATTTGCGGAGTCGTTTAAATATGTTGAATTTTAAATATTTTGAATTTTAAATTGTCATACAATTTTTTTCATCAATAGACTGTAATTAGAACCATAAGTCTTATTTATTCATATTGTATTAATATGTAAAGACCAAATGTAACTTATATCATCGTTAAATATTCTCTAATAAAATCAGTGAAACTTCAAAATTATTAAAATTCACGGGTTCCGCCTCATTACACGGATACACAACTAGTAATAATAAAATAATAAGTTTGTTGGAATTTAATCTAATATTTTCTAATGATTTTAATATTTAGAGATGTCAAGAAAACAGATAACGAGTCATATTTACACAAAAGACCCTCAACCATTAAGAGATACAAATTTTGCCCCCAAAAACATACAATCTTAACACTATGCATCCAAAAGGTAGAAATTTGTACCAAAAATATACATATTTTAAATTATTATATTTAACTGTCGACAAGTGTTCAGGCCAATTTATATGCATCTAGTTTAATTTTGTGGGCCTGAAAATAACTAGCAGAAATTTTTAGCGGTTCTGAGCAGAATTAACATTTCATAGAGGAATTTCAAGGTCTAGCCTTTCATTGTTGTTGCTTTGAAGGTGCCGTAGAATGGTTTTTGAGCAACTCGACAACTTTTCTCATGGATGGTCTGTTAATCGGGAATGCGGAAGTACATTGGAGAGCTACGTTCAACACCCTTTCGATTTCTTCATAATCACGACTAGAAGGGCTCATCTTAGGGTCGATAAGTTGATCCAAGTAAGTCCAACCACCGTCACTTGTTTTCTCCGGCGACAACAAAGCGGCCGATGTCACCCACTTCACGAGATCCGTGTTTTCATTAAAAGATGAATCATTTGGTCGCTTACCCGTCACTATCTCCATTAGCACCACTCCAAAACTGTAAACGTCGCTCTTTTCAGTAATTTTCATCATGTATGCGTACTCTGCAATCAATAAAAAAAACGACGTTACACCGAGAAGGTTTCCAAATAAAGAGGTTAGTTACTTAGATTTTTTAAATGTTAATGTTAATGTATCAAAATGAATGTTTTGAAAGTACGTTACACAAAATAAGTATCAAATCAAAGTACGTTATAATTTCATGAAATATGCAAACTCAAAGAAATAATGTGAAAGAATGAAAACATAAAATAACCTGGTGCAATGTAGCCGTAGGAACCCGCAACACGAGACATGGATCCATCGCTATCGCTCGCTTTTATTTGCAAGGTTTTGGCTAGGCCAAAATCCGCAACCCGTGGTCTAAACTCTTCGTCCAACAAGATATTGTTTGACTTAACGTCACGATGAACGATCCCGGGCACACAGTCGTGGTGCAAATATGCTAACCCTTGTGCAGCTCCAAGACCGATCTCGAACCGCTTCCCCCAATCCAACAAAAGCCCGCCTTTTGGATCTTCGTGTAACATGTCGCCTAAACTCCCGTTCTCCATATACTCGTAAACCAACGCCCGAAAATCCTCCCCGACACTACCAAACAAAAGCTTCACGATGTTTTTATGTCGGATTCTACCCAGCGTCTCCATCTCCGCCAAGAATTCCGCCTCCGTTTCCGGACTCTCATGAACTCCGAATAGCTTCTTAACCGCCACCATTTGTCCAGTTTTCATCGTTACCCGGTAAACCTTACCGGATCCGCCCATTCCGATGATGTTGCTCTCCGCTAACGAAACCAACACGTCTTGTTCTTTGAATCCCAGCCGCTGGAACGACGTGATCTTCCATAATCTTTTATTCCGGCGAAATAATCGGGTCTTGATCACAACCCAGATTAGCGACACGATAAGAAAGAAAGCCACGGCTGACAAAATGCCGACTGAATAATAGCTTACTGATTTCGACTTATGGCAGCGAGGAAACGGTTTAAGATCGGGACTGCATAGTTTGGGGTTACCCCTTAAGCTCGAGACATCCAAACCGGTTGGTACCTTGCCTTCAAGATTGTTGTTGGATATATTCAAGATATTAAGTCGGAGTTTAGTCAGTGAAGTTGGTATCTTGCCGGAAAGTGAGTTACCGGAAAGATCCAAATAGTTTAGAACCGGTAAATTCCCGATTTGATTTGGGATTTCGCCGGTCAACATATTGTTGGATAGATTCAAACTGGAAAGAGCACTCCAAGAACTCACAGCATTTGGGATTGCGCCGGTGAACTTGTTTGATTGAAGATTAAGCTTCTCTAACTTCTTCAAATTCGTCAAACACGATGGCAATCCGCCGGAAAATTGATTATTTCCGAAATCCATCTCAACAATCTCCTGTAAACTGCAGATACCCGCCGGTAAATCGCCGGAGAAACCATTGCCGGAGATGACTAACTTCTTTATGGCTCTGGAGTTAGAGATTGTATCAGGAATTGAACCCTGGAACCTGTTGTTACTAGCATCGATGTATTGAAGTGCAGATGAGCTCCAGAAACCTGACGGGATCTCGCCGGATAATTCATTGTTAGATATACGTACATAGTAAACGGATTTACAATCGGCCAATGACGCCGGAATACCACTGGAAAATCGGTTATTAAAAGAGATGAATTTCTGAAGCTTCTTCTTGTAACAAAGATTCGAAGGCAATGGACCTTCAAGTTGATTACCAGAGACATCAAACTCTTCCAAACCTGAACTTTTACCCAAACTTTCCGGTAATCGACCGGAAAACTTGTTGTTAAACAGTTTCAACTGGGTAAGCATGGAGTTTGAAGAAAGAACCGTCGGGATTTCACCTTCAAGCTGATTGTCGTTAACGGCTAGTGACTGGAGATGTAAACCGGCGAGACTAGCCGGTAGTTTTCCGGTGAAGTTGTTCAGAGAAGCATCGAACTGAATCAAAGAAGTTAGATTCGCAAACACATCTGGTAGTTCGCCGGATAGATCATTGTCGTAGAGCCAAAGATATTCGATACCTGTTTAAAATCCAAGTTAATTTGAATACGAAGAACTGCAATTGCATAACAGATGGAACCCAGTAAGAACCATTTAGATACCTTTCAGAAGTCCAATACTATCTGGAATGCTGCCGGTGAGTGAGTTTGTAGAAAGATCGATACTTTTGATGGAGGATAGATCGCCGATAGAATCAGGTATTTTACCGGAGAGATTGGTGTTTGAAATTCGGAAAATTTGGAGTTTTTTAAGACGTCCGATGTTTTCCGGCAACGGACCTGATAGAAATTGATTTTCCGGTGCTAAGAGCTCTGTTAACTCGGTGAGATTTGTGAGAGATTCAGGAACTCTACCGGAGAAAAAGTTGGAAGCGAGATGGAAAACTTGAAGCAATAACGATTCACCAATACTCGCAGGAATCTCGCCGGTAAAATTGTTATAAGACACATCGAGAACCGTCAAGTTAACAAATCTCGGCTCAAATTCTGGTAAGTTCCCGACAAACATATTGTCGGAGATATTCAAAAGCGTGATATGCGAACAAAGAGAAAAAGAGGCGGGAGAGATACTACCATTGAAGTAGTTACTAGCGATACTGAGATGCCGGAGAGTCTGAATCCGGCAGAAGTCCGCCGGGAAGGGACCGGCGAGAGTGCCAAACTCAGAGAAGTCAATGGCAAGAATCTGATGGGTGCGATCATCACAAGTGATGCCAGTCCAGTTACAGGGGGTAACGGAATCAACCCAGTCATCAAGCAAGGAATCAGGGTCGTCGAGCTGAGTGTTCTTGACACTGAGGAGGACAGCGGCGTCCCTGGTGGAGAAGGAGAAAGAAGCAAAGGCGAAAGAGAAGGAAAGAAAAAGGGAAATAAGATGAAGGGTAGAGGCTGTCGCCATTACTGAAGTGAAGCTATTAGATTAGAGCTTAAAGAAGGTTAAGAAGACGATCAGATTGAATAGAGTAAGATATGGAGGGAAACAGGGGAGTTGAAGTTGTTCATCAGATTTAGATTTTGCCGATGATCCATCCTATCTCTATTCTAAAAATCAGATTCCCATGGCTTTGACTAACAAAGTCTTTTATTTACTTTAAAATACTTTGTTTTTTTTATATATGTTCATCAGCTTGTGTGTACTCTGACCAATCCCAAAAGTCTTATTGATCAGGAAAATCTTCGGTAGTCTTGACAAATTTGAACCGATCATCTTTAAAAAGAATCCCTAAATGTCTGAGTCTTATTGTTAGTTGAGTTAAATTTAGCTCAACTTTATTTACTTATTTATTCAAATTTGAGAAGAAAAAAAAGGGTATTTCCCATGTTTTGACGTTGAAATTGCCATATCAGTTCCATAGTAACGGTAGAGGAACCTGAGACCTTACGAATATAGATTATTCTCACGCATCTACCACTACGATAGATCAACAAGGACAAGACTCTAATAAGAGAAAGGGTGTTTTAAAACATATTCAGATGAAATGATCTAAGTCGATCTGATGTGGTACTCTAACGTGCTCGCTCCAACTTAGGTTAGATTGACATAAACTGTCGCAAAGTGTCCAGGGGGCTTACACGAGTACATATTGTACCAGAATGTTGAATCCCTAAAATAGGAGAAGTTGGTTAATATATGGAACTGTCTAAGATGACTCTCTAACAAACCATTTGAAAAGAAAAAGAAAATTTTAGAAATAGATATAAGGTTACGGAAGAAGTCACTTTAAGCCTATAAGACTTCGAAAGACAAAATTGTATTAAATTTTTTATTTTTATAAAATATACATTGTGTTTTGACACCCAAAATTTTAAAGTTCACCCGATAATTTTAGCCTGATTCTGTTATCTAGCGAAATCTCTTCGCCTATAAAATTCTACACTATCAAAAAACCACAAGGACCAGAAATAAGTTTATTCTAAAATAAAAAATAACAAATACATTATTATATATTGTTAAATATATTACTATTTATTATTATTATATATATATATTAATTGTTAATTTTACATTATTAATACATGATTTCATATGGTTCTAAATAATATGAATGCATGTAAAAAAATAGCTCATCTGGTCTCTCTTTTATTGGTGTGGACAAGAAAGAGGGGTTCGTGACTAAAATAACCCTAGGTTTTTAACCAATTACAATTTTAACCCTAAATTATAAAAAGTTTAACAATAACCACCCATTACTCGTTTAGCAAGTGTTAGTACATACATGAAGCATTTTGCAATTAAAAAAAGTATTGATTTGATCTGACCCATGACTTGACCATGAGTTGAACCATGCATGAGACCATGAGACCTACCCTTATACACCGGCCGGTGCGCTGTACGTAAGGGCCCCACCACTTTACAAATTTTTTATTTTTTTTGTTCATTCTCAATACAAAACACTATTCGATTTTTTTTGTCTTGGGAAAAGACAAAAAAAATCGTAAAGTGGTGGAGCCTTTACGCACCGTGCATCGGCCGGTGCGTAAGGATGGGTCCCACGGTCTTATGCATAAGTCAGCTCACGGTCAAATCAATAGCAAAATGATCCATGTACGCACTAACATTGCTAAACGAATTAGGGGTGGTTATTGTTAAAAAATTTATAATATAGGGTTAAAATTGTAATTAGTTAAGATTATTTTGGTCATGAACCTCAAGGAAGAGTCGTTTTAAAAAGAAAAAGTAGAAAAAGAGAGGTTGACTAGTGTGTATGGAGGACGATGAGTCAACGAATAAAAGCACAGGATGATGCGACGGCGTCACACCACCGGCGATTGAGGGTAAAACCAAAAAGAGGGCAGAAAAGCGATTGGATTACACGCAACTCCGGTGACCATAAAGCCTTATCGAATATCGAAATTCAAATATACAAATAAAAAAAAATAAAAATAAAAAAGTAGCCCATTAAATTGATTTTGGTCTCCCACCAATCCACTATGAAGTTGCCATTTGGGTTTTGATTTCTAGAAAAGGAATCATTCGATCGGTGTGCAACTTATAAAATTCCTACTCTTTAAATTAACGCAACTTCCGAATTCATTCCCTTAAATAATTGCGTCCATGTATTAAATAAAATGAACATAAGGTTACTCGTGTAACAATTTAATTCAATACATTATAATAAAATTGGGTTTATATGACATTATCAATAAACTAGAAAATGTATTCGTATAATGCAGCGAGATACATCTTGATTTTAATATTTTATTTTATTATTTATCTCAGTCGATGTTATAATATGGTTCTATGTGATTTTGAAAAAACGGTGATGTTTTTATTTTTCAATAAAATATAAATTAGAAGATATCATAAAAATTTAACAAAAATACATCGATATTAATATCAAATTAACTATTTAAAATTCCTCATTTATTTGTGTTATTTTTTAATTCAATTTTTTATTATAATTTAATTTAGTTTCAATAACTAAGTAATTTATATTTGGTTTAATAATATAACTTTCTTATAAAGATAATAATTAATTATTTTGTTAGGACTCGATAATTATTTTAATTATATATTAGATTTTTTATAATTTAAAATGAGATGTTTATCCTCCATTTCATTATGTTTATCCGCAGTTAACTATACGAATTCAAACATGAAGCTTTAGTAAGTAGTACTTATGCATAATTTACTTGTAATCTTGAATTTTAAGTAATATGCATCAATATACAGTACTTCATGCATAAAAAGTGATTTTTAAGAGTTTTTGTCAAATGCTTTATAATATAGAAAAGATAAGGTCATATCAAATTGAGTTATAACACTTAATTTATACGATCAGAAAATAAAGTATCATATTTAAAATTGTTGTACTAAGTTTATAAGATGCTTTAAATGTTTTAGGACATTTTTAATACAAACGTTACATTGACTAATTTATCGGACTCTTTTATTTAAAACATCACATTGACTATTTTAATAGGACACTTTTAAGAAATTAACCTACGAACCCAATTTTTTATAGTTTGTGTGTATAGGACACTTTTTTCAAATAATGTAATATCAAATAACTAATATGACGGGTTCTTTTTTCTATAAAAGTGTCCTAACAAACTTGTTACGACGCCAAAAAAACATTTTATAAACTTATTACAACGTCTTTAAATATAACGTTTTATTTTTTGGTCCTATAAGTTATGTCTTAAAAATTGCTATATCAGGACACTTATTTATTAGTGGCGTCCTATAAATCCAACTTTATTGTAGTGATATGACAAAATCCAGGATCTTGTTACCCACAAGGTGAAAAATGTAAAATACTCTATATTTAATGCTCATAACCGTGTTAACACCGAGGTTCGTGACAAAGAAAGTCCAAGGCTAACATATTGTGGTTTTACCTAACGTTGGTAGATGTTTGGTTCACCGCACTCAAAACGAGATGGAGATTCGTTGCATAATCAGGTCTCGAGGATGTGAACAGGATGGTATCCCAACCACCCCCTAAATTATTACTTTTTGTCAATTCTGGTCACTCGAGGTTAAGTTGCTTGTTGTTAGGCATGAAATATGTTTTGTTTGGTAAGAAGTTGTGTAGACCGATGGATTTTAAGGCCAACGATTGTAAGTATAGTATTTCGAACTTTTAATAAATTAAAGAAAAAGAAAATCACATGTAAAAAAAAAACAAATAGTAAAGTAAATGAAAAAGGTCTGAGGCTACACCTATCCAACCACTTCCCCACCACCCAACAACCCCTCCATTACCATCTAATCAATTTAATTTATGGTTTAAATACAGTGACTTTGAGCTATATTGTTTTAAAATTAGTTGGTTCGTATAGCAGGTTGGATATCAAAATTAATAAAAAAAAGTATGATTTCCAAATAAAAGAAGTTTAAGGAAAATGTTTTTACTGAATTTAAGCTTTTTTAATCCTATTTCTTTGTCTTTTAAAAAAATAAAATACTATTATATTGCAAATATTATATATAGAGAGAGAGAGGGGGTGAGAGACTTTTAATTATAAGGGGTTGTTTGGCAATTGTTGAATGTTTTGGTGCAAAATGATTAAGTGGTCAAAATGATTTAAGAGACTTTCATCATATATTGCAAAATGAAATATATTTGTTTGGTAATTGTGTTCAATGAAATTAGGCCTCTTAATGGATAAGGGAGATTCAGGATACAAAATCATTCAGAGGGTTTTAGAACTATTAAGAGGCAGACTTTTTTTTGCCAAACAAAATTCATCTCTTAACGATTCAGAGGTTGCCTCTTAATAGAACTATTAAGAGGTAAACAAACAACCCCTAAGTCTTCTAATTAGTACAAAACCATCTCAATCGTTTTTCTAGTTTAATAAACATCTTGTTTAATGTCTATCGTATATAAAGTATTGATCATAATGAATGAATTTTAATATTTTTTTTTCATAAATATTTTTATCTAAATATCTCAATTAATTAATTCGTTTGATTTGTATCAATAAAAGGTTTGTAATATATATATATATATATATATATATATATATTAGGTGAGAGTTGGAGGCCAAGATTAATTATTTAATGCGAAGTGGTAGTATTTCCAAGATGCAAGCTTCAAATATTGATGAACATTAATTGCTTCAAAACTTGCTAATACACTAACTTAAAAGCAACGTTGCCGTTATCCCTCAATTTACTATTTCATCCCCCTTATGTAGAAAAGTAAAAGACAAAATTGTCCCTCATTTACAAAAACATGTGCATTCATTGTCGTTGGATCAAATGCAATCGATAGCCAAGAAAGAGTTCTCATGATACTCACGCGAAGAGAGAGTTTTCATTAGAATCCAACTTCATATATATGTATGCGTGCAATCACACTCACATAATTGGTAAATATTGTATGCATGTTTATGTATCTTTTTGTTTCGATAATCGTCATGTATTTTTCATTGGTTATATATTTGTATCAAAATATACATGTTGAATTAAAACTTGCGAATGCATATAAATTTAATTTATGATTACATGCACATACAACTTTTAAAATAGAATTACAATAAACATTAAAACAAAAACATCATTTTGTAATTACAAAAACTCAAATAAAAAGATGATATAAATAATATTGTCGTGATATTTTACTATTTCATAAAAAAAAAATCTTACTATGAAAAATTAGATTTTATAAAACACCTAAAATGTAGAAGCGTCCTAAAAAATATATTTTATAGGACTTACGTTAATAAGAACAAATCAAAAAGCGTCGTATCTGAAATTGTTACAAAATGGTTCTTATGACGCATAATTTATTAATTTACAAAATGGTTCTTATGACACATAATTTTTAGATGACAAAATTCTAAATTGATTTCTCCTATTTTAATTGAAAAAATGTTGCAAACAATAAATATTGTTATATAAAATGCATGTAATTTTTATTAATATAATTAATACTGTAATTTATAAAATAAATAATTTATCTATACTATCTTATTAAGCAAATTTAGCAAAAGTCTTAAAGTCTTAAAATTCTAAATGACCATAATACCCTTTATACTCACTTTTTCACCCCCTCCTCTCCTCACATACACTCACCCTCTCACAAACCATTTTTTTAAAATTATAATTTTAAATTTATATTTTATACCCCTATAATTAATTAAT
>NC_037532.1:32833237-32852973 GCF_001531365.2 Cynara cardunculus var. scolymus
TCTTTTCATGGCTTATGATCTGTTAAATTTGTAGTTTTCTTTATTGGTTTTGAGTGTTTATTTTAAAACTCAAGTTTCTTGGTTCTTTGCTCTTGGTGTAAATCGAATACATTTGTGGAATCGTTTAAATATGTTGGATTTTAAATATATTGGATTTTAAACTGTCATACAATTTTTTTTTCATCGATAGTCTGTAATTGGAACCATAACTCTTATTTATTCAAATTGTATTAATATGTAAAGACCAAGTGTAACATATATCATCATCAAATCTTATCTTATAAAACCAGTGGAACTTCAAAATCGTTAAAATTCATGGCTCCCGTCGCATTGCACGGGTACACAACTAGTTAAAATTGAATGTAATTGTTTCCGTTAATATTTGTTAATTATGATTGTAAAAAGGTTTAGAAACAGAACCTAGTTTTAACAAGGGGGTGTTTGAGATTGTTTATTAAAACAATTTATTGACTTACTCTGGTGTAGCAACGGTAATAAACACTTTTGAGTGTTTGGATAAACAACTTATATCGGTGTCAAACCAACAATAAGAAGTTTTTGAAGAAGTTAAATCATTCTAACTTATAATAAGTTAATAAGAACTTTTGTATAAAAACATAAGTTGTATTAAACAACCAATCCCAAACACCCCCTAAGTTTAAAAATTATTCTTGTGATTTACATTTTGCTTTGAAAGTGCTATCTGGTTATTAATCCTATTTATATTTTTTTTGTTAACACGAAGGGCATTTAAGCCTTTTCATCAAAATTGTGTATTTTCTTCTAAAAAATAACATAATATTTTTTATTTTATTATTAAATGTCTATCTTAATCTAAAATTTTATTTTTAAAAGAAAATGTAAAATAAAATTTAATGTTATATTCTAAAAAAATCATCAAATTTTTTGATAAAAAGACGAAGATGCTCTTCATTATTATAAATAGAGTTAACGACCAATGATTATTTTTAGAGTAAAAATAAAAATCATAAGAATAATTTATATACTTGTGGAAATTCATATCCATCTTTCAGACTTTTTATTGATATACAAGGATCAAAATCGAAATTTACTCAACCATAAGGGTGGTGTATGATTGTTTGAGCTTGGGCTATAAAAATCAAAAGTGTACGAAGGTTTCAGATTCAAATCCAATGATGAATAAAAATCTTCTTGTGACCATGAAAGTTCAAATAGAGTAACCCCGGACTATCCGTAAAGCAGGTGGTTTTCTTGAAATTAACTGACTTACCTAACGGGTTAGATTTTCAGGTTAATATTTTTTTTTTAAATTTGCTGTAAATCATAACAATATTTATTTTACTTGATATTATAGTTTAAAATAAATATATTTCCATCACAAACGTGAGATAAAGCATATCCATAAACGACAAATTCTTTTGACTTGCTTTTCACCGTTGACTCTTTGACTAAGTTGCCAATCTTGGCCTCTTTCCAAAAAAATCTCTTCAAAAAAAGCAAATCCAACAAAATGATTAAATACGTCACCTAATTATCACTAATTTTTATATTAAATAAATTAACAAAATTATATCAATATAAAATATTATTTTCCTGTGTTCCTATTATGAGAACATGATAATTGACCCTTTTAATATCAATATAACACTTATCTTCATATTTAATTTTATGTAGCAAATTATTAGTGACAATTTTCATTTAAAATAATATTTTTATCTTTATAGTTTTAAAATTATGAAATAATCATGGTGATCTGTAAAAACGTCCGGATTTGATATCTTTCTTTAGTAATTGTTAAAAATTTATTTATATAAAAGACATTTTTATCCTTTTAACGATTTCTTTTGTCTTTTATCCGATCAAAATCGATTTTAGGATTTGTGTCCCTGTGGTTTTTGATTGGTTAAAAGACAAAAATAAAATTGATAAGAGAACGATGCCCTCATTTAAAGGGTTCTTATTAACGTCCGTTAAAGGGAGATATCAAAATCCGACATTTTTTCAAACCATAATGATTGTCTTATTGTTAATTTTTGACACACTACAAGGATCAAACTTGTAGTTTTATTTAAAATAAATTTAACATTTTATATAATTCAATTTAAAATCATATTACAGTTTTATCTAATAATAAAGGGCTAAACTGAGTGCCAGGAGGTCTCAGGTTCAAATCCAAGGAGGAATAAAAATCCTCTTGTGGCCACAGAGATTCAAATGCGGTAACCCCGGGCTATCTGTAAAGCAGGTAGTCGTCCTGGGATTAGTCGGCTCGCATAGCGAGTTGGATATCCAGGTTAATAAAAAAAAAGGCCAAAACTGTGACAACCATACCTCGAGACCGATGTTAGGACCAGAACCAAGACTCCTAAGGCTTAGTAGAGACCAGTTTAGGCCCATTATAGCTTATACATTTTCGGAGGGAATTTGAGGCCATTACAAGTGGGATCGACATTTTCAATTTAAAGTTCTTTTTAATGGTTAATGTAGAAAATCATAATTATAAAAACTTGTATAAAAAAGGATTTAAAAAACAATTTTTTTAACGGATTTGGGATTGGCACTTGTGTCACCGGTTACGTTCAAAATTTTCTACTCGGTATCAGAATTGAAAAACCCGGTTGGGACCAATTTCTATTAGAGTTTCTATTCTATTTCTACGTAATGCTAATAGTCATTATGACTTCATTATCCATGTTGTAATGTAAGTAGATGGATCATGGATATCACCATAATGGGCCATTTATGTACTAACTTAGGCCCATGAAAATATAGGTCCAAGCCCTGTTAAGTTAAACTAAGAGTCCATAACCAATACATGATCCAAAAATGCTACAAGAAAAAGAAACATGAGAAGAAAATAGAGGTGAAAAGGGTTTCTTGATTTCATCGATACGATGCTCAAAAACATATTATTAAAATATTAATATTATTCGGGTTGTGGTTGTGGTGTACTGATTAAGTCTTTAAAGGGATGTAGTAGAAAATCTCATCTACCTTAATAATTTAATGGTCAAATATAAATAACCAAAAATTATGTAAATAACATATTTAAAATTAGGCATAAATCCAACTTTTTGGAATGTTAAATTATAAATACATAAATTTAAAGTCGTTTACCTTCGTTATATTTTGTTTGTGTAGTATATTTCTTAATGTCATAGTTTGGGTTACTTTCACGTGCATTGGAGGCTGTTTGGCAGTTACTGAATGATTTGATGCAGAATGATTAAGTGGTCGGAATGATTAAAAGACCGTTTACCAAACGCTTACTCGGGTAAGTGAACACCAAGTCATTCTACCTTACTAGATGAATATGGTAAAGATCAAAAATCTTATCCGGTAAGAGCGAGACATGGAACTAGAGTCTTATCCGGTAAGTAAAGACGATAACTCTTACCACGACAAGCGCTTACTGGGAAAAATTGTTACATACGATACCATTTTATTGGACTAAAATCTTATCCGGTAAATAAATGATAATGTTAAATTTACCGGTAAGCGCTTACCGGGTAAGTGTTTGGTAAAAGACCCCTAAAAGACTTTCATGATATAGTGGAAAATGAAATATAATTGTCTAGTAATTGCTAACAATGAAATTAGGGCGCTTAATGGTTAAGGGATACCCATGATACAAAATCATTCAGAGGGTTTTAGAATCATTAAGAGACAGACTTTTTTTTGCCAAACAAAATTAACCTGTTAACGATTCAGATGTTGCTTATTAATGGAACTATTAAAAGGTAAACAAACAACCTCTTAGTACTTTTAATAATTTGGGTTACACAAAATCCACAATTCACTCTTTTAATAATTTTTTAAATTTCTTTCCTCCCATATTTGGGAGGAAAGTTCTCAGAAAAAAACGTATCATTATTATTATTATTATTATTTTTTGAAAAAGTTTCAAGAACACGAGTTTTTTCTTCCTTTCACCTCCTTTCCTTCGTAAAAAAAGGTTTCGAGAATACAATGTTAGTTCTTCGTTCAAAATGTTTATCTTAACACTGACCACGGTAGTTGTGTCCCTGTCAACAAAACAGGTGCACTTTTCACGAAGTGAGCATAGAAGGCAGATAATTATTTTCTTTTTTTCTCATACGCCAACAATTCTATAGATTTCGTATTCATAATTAAATCATCGAGCAAATTGAGGTGTGGTTTGATAGACTGACAATCCTTCATCTATTCTTGACGTTAGGGGTTAAAGACAACTCGATGAACGTGATTCGTTTGAAGTATTGTCTTAATCTTCCCTTGCCACTTGCTTTTAACTCTCCATTACATCTTGTTGTGCTTGAGTACATTGCAAGAAAACTAGTAAAACTTCCGAACGCACACCAATTATATGTAATACCTTGGATCCAAGCATCCAAAATCAAGAAAACCCGACACAATGACTAAATAACCAAACACTGAATGAAAGAATAATCAAGCACTTATAATTTTACGTGGTTTATGTAAAATACCAAAAGGGTGATTACGATGATGAAAACACAAAAGTTAAACAATAGAATTGTACAAGAGAGGCTCTCAAGACTACCTCTAATCATTCTCTAATGTTCTTCTGTATTAGAGCCAAACAAACCATAATATTTATATATACATGGACAAAACTGTATCCTAGACTAAAAATATAGCAGATGAGTCCTAGGATATGTTTATTAATAGTGGTTTAATGATATAAAAAATGACTTATCCTTAAGCTTTTGAGAGAGAGCTTTACGTAGAAAGCCAATTTTTTTTCTAAACTTGTGTCTCTCCCAATTAAAATCGCATTTCCATCTATAAAAACTCCCTCGCAAACAAATATCTTCCCAATCTTTACAGACATATTAATTTACCATACAAGACTTAATGGAAAACCAACCAAACAACCCCTTTAATACTTGCCTTATCAGATTGGCTCAATCGTGCCCATTTTTCTGATATGGAGATGTTAGACCTCTAGAAACCTCATTGTTTCATTCACCTTGACACCATCATGCTCCTTTTGGGTGGCATGATTGTGCAACTTATGAGAATTCATGTATCACTATTTCCAACACCAAGACATTTGAGTGAGAAATCAAGCTATCAAAACATGCTCAATTTTCTAACCACAACCATTCTCTCTCTCTCTCTCTCTCTCTCTAGAATGATGACTTGAGATAAAAAGTTGGGAAGGTATAATTGAAAAAGCATAAAGAAAGCTATATGGTTGGAGGAGAAAGCTACTTCCAAGTTGGTAGACTTTGTTTCAACCAAATCTATGATATTAAAGTTGCATCTCATTTGATGTCAATTCTAAAAAAGCTCCTACAAGTATGAACTATATATGAGAACAAAAAGCTACAAAGGGGTTTTTGAAGAGCAAACATATGCATGCCCACTTCACTACATGTATCAAACTTCATAGCATAGGCTATTAAGACATGCACTTGATAAGTGTTCAGCCTACAACAATTGGATGAAGGAAATGCATAGAGTCTCTTTGAAGAGGCTTATTGTCTTTGTCTTTAAGCAATAAGATGTTGCTAAATATGTTGGCAATCCAAGACAACTACTTATTGAAGCAAACCACATTAACATTCTTGACTTAAACAAGACCCTAAATTTAAGCACAAACATATGAAACAACTTAAGACAAAAGACTAATTAAGAATTTAAGTAGACGCAAGTCGTAATGTTAGAGTACCATATTGACTAGATATGGGTTTTTTTGGCTTAATATATATTCTCTTCAAGAACTCTTTTTAGAAGTAATCTAATGGGATTTCAGATATTCTTACGGTTCAACTTAAAACAAAAATAGACCTTGGACAGTCGGTGATTTGTGAAAAACACTATGTTTCCAAGATCAAGATCCAACCACAAATTGCTATGATAATCGACATTTCTCTCTCTCTCTCACACACACTCACACACACACACACACATATATATATATATATATATATAGAGAGAGAGAGAGAGAGAGAGAGAGAGAGAGAACCATATACATTATGAATTTAACCCTTATAATCAGAAAAATGGAATATACAGACGCAATGTTTTACAGAAAGGATTAATGTCAAAATCAATTGGTATTTCTTCTAGATCAATTTGTTCCTTTCATCTTTCAAGTATGCAACCTATAAGATTAATTATCGATCTTTAAACGATAAAATGAGAGATTATAACTTCTCATAAACGACATATATTATTTATGGGCTAATTGACGTGATTATGATCGACCCAAGCCAGGGCTAAGGGTAAATGCCGAAATGGCTAGAAGCCAATGCATCAAACAAAACAATCGCCGGTTTTGTTCGGTCCATCAAACAAATTATTTACGATACTTATTCGTCATTAACATTCAAGAACTCCTTAAGTTCAAAAGGGAAATAAACTCAAGATCCTTCTTCATCATGATCCCCAATAAAAGTTACCAACTTTCAAACCCTAGATCGAACAAGAAAACCCATATAATGGACTTTTCTATTGCTTTAGAAATCAATGATAAATGGATTAACAATGGAAATAAAGAAAACCCCACTTGTTAAACTATTCTTTATAACAATTTTCATGATCAACATCTTCTTGGTCATCATATAGCAAATCAAGAACTTATATATATATATGTATATGTATATGTATATATATATATATATATATATATATATATATATAGATATAGATACTTACATATTGCTGGAGAAGAACATCAAGAAAGTATAGATCTTTATATTAGGGATTAAGCAAATTAAAGAAGAAAAATTGTTTAAATAATTGCCTGGCTCCACTCTGTCTGCCTCTCTTTTGAAAACCTAGCTACGAAGGCATTATGAGGAAGAGTTTTCTTCTACGTTCTCCCATGTTGTACCTCCGGCAATGAAACCACCATTGTAGTACCTTCTGCATCATTAGGAGAAACCATTTTTGGCCGTTGGATTCAAGGTCAACATCCCATCGTCAACCTGATCATCGGTAAAGAAACAACAACAACACCAACAACGTAGAAATGGTGGGATCTTCGATCTCTGCACTTGAACGCTTGGGAAACGGAGCTCATAAATGTCTTCACCGGTCGTCTCATATATATCTACGTTGTTGAACAGCGCTGTAGTGGTTGCTGTGCGCCGACGTTTTTGCTTATATATAAATACACACACATATATATATATATATATATATATATATATATATATATAATATAATATAATGAATATATGATGAAAGAGAAAATAAAGAAAGGGGTGGTGGAGTTGGCTTTGCGTTTGGCCTACGATTTTGAGGTTGTGATGGGAATTAAAATCAATAATAATAAATAGGTGGATGGGTTTTAATGGTGTCTTTTACAATGTCATAAGAAGACGACATAATCGAATCATGATTCTTTATGTTCTTTTTTACAAGACTACGAGAATGGTAATAAGATGGCTTAATTCTTCAGCTATTTTGGTATAAAAGTCTTAATAAGATCAATCGACTTTTATCCGTTTCATGATACGGAACTCTTAATTAAGATCGGTTAACTTTTCTCTGTTTCTATGGAATAAGTATGAAGATGTTTATTATAATTTCAAGATCGATAGAATGTGTTGTAAAACAAATTATGATCGAAACATATTTGAATGAGCAAATTTTTTTGGTAAATCAAAGTTAATGGTGATTATAAACACTACAACAAAATAAGGTTTATAGGACACTCACGTTTTAAGTATTTTAATAGACCTCTTTATAAGACTTAGTTTATAGAACCAAAAAAATAAAGTGTCATATTTAAAAGTATTATAATAAGTTTATATGACGCTTTTGGGCGTCTTAATAAGTTTTTTTAGGATATTTCTAATACAAGGTGTTGCAGTAGCAACTTTATAGGACACTTTTGAGAAAGTGTCCTATAAACTCATTTTTTTATATGACACTTGTTTTTATAGGACAAATTTTCAAATAGTTTCCTATAAAGTTGATAAAAATGTCCTAAAAAACTTATTACGACGTCACAAAAAGGTCATATAAACTTATTACAACACTTTTAAATATGATACTTTATTTTTTTGGTCCTATAAACTAAGTCCTATAAAGAGGTCTATTATAACACTTAGAATTTGAGAGTGTCCTATAAACCCGATTTTATTATAGTGAAATTTAAGATACGAAAAGATTATTCTCATATCGAATAAATGTTCTTTGGATTGTTATTTTGTGTTTTCCACTTAGTCTATGGTATTTGATTGCTAAACGAGCATGTTGTTCGAATATGATGCAAAATCAGGCGAATTGTCATTCAGAGGGACCTTTTTGGACCTCGAGAAGCGGGATTGATGCCTTAATGGTTCTGGGAACCGAACAATATATTCCTTAATCTTAAAGATGATTTTAAAGTATTTTAGGAAATATGGAGTACAGATTCTTTTCTTAATAAGTTATAGTTATCCTACAATTTGATGTTAGAGACATTCTGTAAGTGCTTTGAATCTTGTTCAGGCGTATATTTACGATTCAGAAATTAAAATGCTCTTATAAAACTGTTATTTTACGAGTGTTTGTCTTGGTGGTCCATTTGTTGTTGGTGTGGTAGGGTATACAAAACACTCCATCCATGCTCTCATTCAACTTACCAATTATTTGATCATCACTCCTCATTTTAGTCTTTCTCTTCCTTCCCCACTACTTTGTCATATGGCCAACCAACCAAAACGCATAAAAACGTGTGTGTTCGGTATGGAGAATGGGTTGAACGATGCTGGATTGGAGGGACGAAAATATAAGGTAGGAAGGTGGGAAAAAATACTGATGGTTTTATAGTTTTTATCTGACATGGTAGTTTAATATTTTACCAGTCTTGTTTATGGTCGTGATTTATGTGACATCTATTTTCGTGGGACATGAAAATACATTATTGTCCCATTTAAGTCATGTTTGTCTTAGTCTAATGTTGTGCCAAATATGGAAGAACAAGTTTTTATAATATTTTGAGGCTGTTTGGCAGTTGCTGAATGATTTGGTGCAGAATGATTAAGAGTCTTTCATGATATAATGCAAAATGAAATATAATTGTTTACAATGAAATCATGACGCTTAATGGTTAAGGGAGACCCATGATACAAAATCATTCAGAGGGTTTTAGAACCATTAAGAGGCAGATATTTTTTTTGCCAAACAAGATTCACCTCTTAACAATTCAGATGTTACCTATTAATGGAACTATTAAGAGGTAAACAAATAACCCTCTTGTTATCCTGAGCTGCATATCAAACACATATGTAAAGTTGCACATGGATCGATTCATAAGAAATATAGTCTAGTCAAAGTCTGGTCAATGCATTTCAGAATAAATCGAAACATACTGAACCTTGATTGGTGGTCTAGCATTGTTCAAAACAAGTCTAGTTCAAAAGCAATCTATTAGTCGTTTGGTATGGTCCCTTTAGAAAAAGGGTCGAGTTTTATCTGATTTGACTCAAAAATCTGGCATAAAAAATGACTCTGACTTTAGCTTGATCTAGACTGATGACATAAATGATTGGTCTTCATTTTGTTCGATCCGATTCAAATGCCAATATGTAAACTTGATTTTGTATTAAATTGTTTCTAAAACTTGATTCTACTATTTATAATCAGTTATGTTGGATTTCAGAGCCTTTAACCAGTTAATATGGATATATATATATATATATAGGGACGGCCAAGTATGTATTAGACTCAGAGAATCATGTTGAGTTGTTTTTAACTCGACAAATCTGAGTGCATCCAAATAATGGAGTCAATTTGATTGACAAATGCTCAAGCAAAAGAGGTCAACGTGTAAAATCATCAAAACTTGTGGTTTTGTTCGTTTTTGCCATGATTTTGTCGGTTTCGTTTCAAGTGTCGAAAAAGACGGTGTGACTTTTTATTTTATGTACTTGATGTGAAGAAGGATGAAAATTGATCCCAAAATCATAGATGAAAGGACATAATCTAAACAAAACTTTGTCGTGCTCGCAATGCCGAACTTACATGTAATTTTTTTAAATAAAAGTTCGACACTTAGAAAGTTTTACATTAAACTAAGGGGTCGTTTACCAAACACTTACCCGGTAAGCGCTTACCAGTAAAGTTCAACACTATCACTTACTTATCGGATGAGATTTTAGTCAACAAAAAGGGCATCGTATGCAACAATTTACCCCGTAAGCGCTAACAGTGGTAAGAGTCCTCGTCCTCACTTACCGCGTAAGGCTCTTTCTTGCCTTGCTCTTACCGGGTAAGATTATTGGTCCTTAACATATTCATCCGGTAAGTTAATATGACTTTTGTCAAAGACCTTCCAGCCTAGTGGTAAAGGCTTGGGCATGACATAGTCATGAACCCGAGTTCGAGCCCTAGGAGGGGAGTGTTGGCGACATTTAAGTGGGGCCGTGTTTAGCCTCCAAATTTGCCGGGAATTAGTCGGGCTTTGGCCCGGACACCCTTACAAAAAAGTTTCATACTTACAGTTAATATGACTTGGTAAGCGCTTACCCGAATAAGCGTTTGGTAAACGACCCATAAATAAAAGATACATAATTGTGTCAACAAACAATGATAAGTAAATAAAACGAAGTAAAAACCCATATAACATGACGTCATTATTTATATCCTCAGAACATCTCCAACAACTACGTTATTTCAAAAAATTTAAAAGATTTAGAGATTTTTTGCTTCAACAATTATGCTAAATTCTTTCTTTAAAGATAAATAAAATTAAAGAGAAAGGATAAATCTCAAAAATTTATTATTACAACTTCAAATTATATTAATTAAATAATCAATTTCAAAACACATATCCCAACATTCTTTTAATTAAAGTTAATTGTGAATAACTAAGATGCTGTTTTCAAAATGCTTAATTGGTAAGTGCTTATTCGATAAATTTTCTTATCGAATGAACATAATAAATGCCAAGAATCTTACCGGGTAAGAGCAATGAGGAGGATTGAGAGTCTTATCTAGTAAGTGAAGATGACGACTCTTACCCATGTAAGCGTTTACCCTGTAAATTGTCGCATTCGATACGTTTTGATGTATTAAAATCTTACGCATCAAAATTATATATAGTGTTGACTAATATCAATAAGCATCTATTATAAAATTTAAAAATGGTAATAATCGGTTAGTATAGAATCTTTTGGTTATAAACATGTTGTAATTGCATTGGAGACATAATTTATATGATTAAAATAGTAATTGACATTTGAAAGCGACTTTCTTGATAAGGAAAGAAAAAGTCTCAAATGGTTGCCAACATTCCAATGAACACTCGATTATGAAACCCTCATTTCAAATCGCACCCATTTCCAACATTCCTTTTTCCTTTTTCTATAAACCCATCATCGTTTCGACTCATTACGCTCTTTTTTTTTATAAATTAATATATGATTGTTTCATCTGATTTAGAATTTAGGGTCGGATTCATGTGAAATCGGTTTGTTTCCGTGACACTCGATTAACCACACGATAACAATCAACCTTCACAGTAAAACATTGTAAAGATACAGAAAATGCCGAACATTTACAGAAAAACACTGTGAAAGTTTACCTTTACAGTGTTTTGTTGTGATGATTCAGTGTTATTTCAGTAAGTGTGTGATGGATGCTCTGTATCTCGAATAATATTTTCTTGGGAAATTTGTCATGAGAAATTCAACATCGAATTTTAAGTGAACACGTTACACCGTTCATATTTGTAGCGAATATTAAGATAGAATATTTACAACAAAAATTTCAAAAGAAAGATTGGTTGAATTTTTATAAGAATCAAATAAGTCTTTTTCTAAAGTAAAAAGAGTTAGGGGACGTTTACCCAAATGTTTACCCGGTAAGCGTTTACCAATATTAGTTAACGCTATAATTTATTTTGATGCGTAAGATTTTAGTACATTAAAACATATCGAATGCAATAATTTACTGGGTAAGAGTCGTCATTCTCACTTACCGGGTAAGACTCTCCATCATTCTCATCGCTCTTATCCGGTAAGATTTTTGGCCTTTCTCATGTTCATTCGATGAGAAAATTTATGGCGTTAAGCACTTACCAAGTAAGTGTTTAGTAAACGGTCCATTAGAAAACATTTTTAAAGAGATGATTAACGTGATTTCAAGTAAGATTTATTTAAAATAATTTTAAAAAAATAAAAAATTCAAATATTTTTTAAACATAAAAAACCCCTAATTTTATTCATCGTCTTTTGAGTGAAACAGTCAAAAATAACATTCATCCAACTGCAAATTCATATAATTTGTATTCTTATTTAATAATTGTTATCATTATAAGTGATTTATTTGAGTGTGTGCAAACATTCATTCTATCCCTTATATAATTGAAGTGAATGTACTGTTGGTTGTACAGATGGTGGCTGTACTGCTAACTTATATGCAGCTCAACTAATCTCGTGGTCCTGAGTATAACAACCAGAAAAATTCCATTAGTGTCGAGAAGATTTTGTTCTACATTTAAGCAACAGATATAACTGGTCTCTCACCAAAGAATTTCATTAACATGTCGGGTTTTTTACTTTGTCTTTGATCTATGAGTCCTCTCTGACAAAAAACCTCGACGTCTACGTCAAATATCGTGCTTAAGATACTCTTGTTCATTTTGCTACAAAATTCTGGAGACTTGGATATCTTGAAACGTCTTTTTAATTTTTTTTAAGAAACTTTAGGATTTGATTTTCTCAAATCAGAAGGGTACTTGCACAATGCAGCGATACATCTCGATTTCAAATTTTCGTTTAATTATTTGTCTCTGTCGATATAATACAGTTTTATATGGTTTTGAGAAAATGATAATGATTTTATTTTTTGAATAAAATATAAATGTGATGGTATATAGAAATTTGAAAAAAATTATATCGATATTAATATCAATTAACTATTTAAAAGTTCTCATTTTTTTGTAATTTCTTTAATTCAATTTTTTATTATAATTTAATTTAGATTTAATAAAGAAATAATTTTATTTTGGTTTAATAATATAATTTTTTATAAAAATAATAATTAAGTGTGCTGTTAGAAACCAATAATTTTTCTAATTATATTTTTTTATATTTAAAATGAAATGTTTATCATGTATTTGATTATGTTTATCTATAGTTAGTTACACGAATAAAGCCATGAAGTTTTGATAAATTGTACTTACATACAATTTACTTATAATTTTGAATTTTAAGTAATTTACATCAATAAACAATATTTCATACATAAAAAATAATTTTTAAAATTTGTTGTCAAATGTTTTATGTTACGGTATAAATAAGAATGAACCCTGAATTCAATCAAATGTTTTTATATGTGTGGGTTTCTAATTTAGATCATTTGGATGGATCCAGACCTAAACGAGCCCAAACCTACACCGATCAGGCTCATAGGGCCCAGGCCCAACTTATTGGATCAAACCAGCCGCCACTGTCCACCGTACTGGAGCATAACTGACTGCAATTCGGTGAGAAGGTTCAATCTTCACGCTTCCCAATTCAGTCATGATCAATAATTGAATTGGCAGTTTGGGTATAAAAAATTGGAGGATAAACCCCAATCTTCATCACACTTCCCAAAATTCAAGCAACCTTTTCGTCATCATCGTCGTTATCGTGTTGTTCTTTCTCATATCTACTCATTCAACTATAATATTACTCTCAATCTGTTGGTGTGTGCGAAAATCACTTGTTAAACTGAAAGCATTTGGTGATTTGAATTGCGTAATCAGATACGGAAAATATGCAGCAGCACGGCGGAGGAGATGCTAGTCAACGCATCGCTAGAATCTCAGCTCACCTAAATCCTAATAAATCGCAGGTTTTCCTTCTGAATCGATCCTCTGTTTTCGTAATTTTTTCTATTCGATTACGATCAAGATGTCGTGCTCATCTTTCTCCCTCAGTTTAAATAATGCTTAGACAACTTTATAGTTTTAAATTGTGGTAATTAGTTTTAAAGGGGTTTTACTTTTAGTGGTAAACATAGTGATCGTTAATTTTAAAATCGATTGCATTCTGTAGAATTCAGATTCTGGAAAAAGGTTTGATAAATGCACAAAATCTCAACGAACTGTACGTAGTCGGGTATTGTTGCGATTCTGAACTACATCTGTGAATTATGGATTTGAAAAATAGCAGTTTGACTACAAAAGTTAAAATGTACAACAGATGACACAGCAGCGAAATGAAAATTATTGATCAGATAACTGATTGGTTTGCTGTAAGGCCTTGCATTAATAATGCGATTCTTTTTTCGAACCTAGGCATGTTCAATTTTGAATGGAGGTTGCAGGTCCTCCATTTGTGTACCTTTTGAGTTCTGAATTGGTATTTTTGAAATTGTACGTATGTATGTAATCATGGTCTGAAGATGGAAGGGAGTCCCAGTTTGGAACGATCAACCTGCCGTGCGAAAGGTGGATCGCCTGGATTTAAAGTAGCTATATTGGGTGCAGCTGGTGGCATTGGTCAGCCACTTTCCATGTTGATGAAGATGAATCCGTTGGTGTCAGTTTTGCATCTTTATGATGTTGCCAATACTCCTGGTGTCACTTCTGATATCAGTCACATGGACACCAGTGCTGTGGTATGTCGCTTTATTTCAAAATTGTCTTAAAAAATTCCCAAATGCATCATATTAACTTATTTTAACACTTTACGTAGGACTTTACATTTTCTTTGGCTCTATAATTTAGTTATCTAAAGCAGTGTATTAGGGCATTTAGACATATTTTACTTCCTATAAAACCACCAATTTTGTTGTAGTAAGAGCTTCTTGCATGATGTAAAACATCATAGACCCATTATAAAAGCAATACACATCCTAATTTTATAAACAATTATATTGATATATCCATTGATAAGATTTGTGTTGGAATTTAGGTGCGTGGTTTTCTTGGGCCGCAGCAATTAGAGAATGCACTTACGGGCATGGATCTTGTTATCATTCCGGCAGGCGTCCCTAGAAAACCAGGAATGACAAGGGATGATCTGTTTAATATCAATGCAGGAATTGTTAAGACCCTCTGTGAAGGAATTGCCAAGTGCTGTCCAAAGGCTATTGTCAACGTGATTAGCAATCCTGTGAATTCTACAGTTCCGATTGCTGCGGAGGTTTTCAAGAAAGCTGGCACATATGATCCACGCAGACTCTTAGGAGTTACAATGCTTGATGTTGTCAGAGCTAATACTTTTGTGGTATGTGTAGTTTGGATATCTTATTCGTGTTTCTACTCTATATGTGGAAGTATGAGATGACTACTAGAGTACTGGTATGCAGAAATTGGGGTACTAGAACAAAATACTCTCCCCGTTTATGCCGGACATGATAGGACTGGATATAACAAAAACTTGTTGTTCCATGTTTGATGCGGCATTAGACTGGCACAGGAAACACATTTTTTTTATCCCAACAAAATAGGTGGAACAAAAATTTAGAAGATGAACAAAATTGGTAAATTACTAAACTACCAGTGTTAAACTAAAACCCTAAAACGTTACACATTTCTTTCAATTGCCTACCTCACTCTTGCCCGTCTAGTTCCTCTAGTTCAATTCCATTCTGTTTTATCCGGTTCTGTCCGCTTACCAAACACACTGAGCAATTTTGCTTCCAAGGTTGAACTAAATAAGGTTTCATATGTTGTTCGATTTCATTTCCTATTTCCTATCTATCTTTTGCATTAACTTTATCCATTATTCATTGAAGGCTGAAATTTTGGGACATGATCCAAGGGAAGTTGACGTTCCAGTGGTAGGGGGTCATGCTGGTGTTACCATTTTACCTCTTCTATCTCAGGTATTGAAGTTTATTTTTGTTCTCAAGTTATTTCTAGACTAATCTGAGTACCAGCCAACTACCTGATTAGGGGTATTAAAAATAACCGATGAACCGCAACAACCGACTGAACTGAACCCAACTGGACCGCGGTTGAGTGGTTTGGTTTGGTTTGAAAAATAGTCAAATCGGGTGGTTTGGTCGGCTCTGTAATTCATAATCGAACACTTAGACCAAACTTGCATAGACCGGTTAGACCAAACAGTTGTTTTTGTCGTCTGGGTTGGTAACTTCATTCCAAACTGCATGGTTTTAAATATTTTTGAACCGCCACCTGCAGTTTGGTTTGTTAAAACTTAAAAAGGGAAGTCCCAAACCAGACCGTGAACACCCCTATTATTGATAGTCGTCTCCTTCAAAAAATGGATCTTTTCTTGAATTTCCCTGCTTTGTTAAGATATGCTTCAAGGGTGTTTCTGTTTCTTCTTCTCCATGTCATATGATATGGGTTAAACTTAACTGGAGGTGTCCTTGAACATATTATTGTTAACGGAGCATATATACTCTATAATGTCTTGAGCTGCTGAGAGACTTTATCTATGGATGTTTTATACTTCAAATTTCTGTTACAGATTAAGCCTCCATGTTCTTTTACTTCAGAAGAAATTGCACACCTAACATCCCGTATTCAGAATGGTGGAACTGAAGTTGTTGAGGTAACAGCCTTTTGCTTTTGTACAGTCTTCAGTTTGGACATTCTTACCTATGTGTGATTATATAGCAAGATAAGTATTGTAACACTAAAAACTGGTGCCTTCTAGTCCATTAGCATGTCATGCACCCATCTAGAGGCCCAAGCCCATTCCCAAGTGATATTCTAGAATAGTTGAGAAGGGGTAATGTAGGTATTTCTTAGAATAAATATTAGTATACAGTGGGTGGTGCAGGGCATGCAGAAAATGAGTGTGTCTTCTTTAGGAGAGCTCTGGTCTCTCGAAAAGCCAGAAACTGTTCCTTTTGCTGTTAATTGAATCATCCAACAGTTGTTCTTGTCACTGGGTCTCTATTTATATTGTTCAACTGGTCCTGTTCATAACATAGTATCATTATTAAGAAAAGCTATTTCAGTTCATGCATCCAAGCCTATAGTATACTTTTTTTAAGTTGGGGATCAGTTTGAGGACGATATTTTAGGTTTTCTTGGGGTTTGTGTAAATGCCTGATATTGTCTGTGTGAGAACGTATGGAACCCCTTTGAATCTCCGCCTAAAAGAGCCAACATATAAATAGATTTGAATGTTTGTGTCTAGTCAAAGTGGACTCCAACATGCCCCCCTCAAATGGAGGTTACATGGTGCCCCAAGAATGGAGAGGGCGAAAGAGTGTGTCGAGTCCCTAGGTGGTGCTAAACCCTGGTTCTGATACCATGTGAGGATATGTGGATCCCCTTTGAATCTCTCTCTAAAAGAGCTCCTATAAAGAGAGAGAGAGAGGGGATAAGTTCCAACATATATAGAGGTTTGGTGGTCCATGTCTAGCTGATTTGGGACTCTAATATTCTACATCATCTATTAGCAATTTTTTGTCTCTAAACATACCAAGCAACTGATGTCATGTTCACCTTCATCCACCATGGATAAACAATGGACAGCTGCTTCCTCCCAAATGAAGCATCTTGTTTGTAGATGTGTATAGTTACATGCTTAATGTTCATGATTGCAATCTCAACTAGTCTCCTAAGTTTTAGTTCGTGTCTCCTCTGAGCCACTAGGAATTTTCCTGGCTGTTATCTTCAGGGCCTCATGGGATTGGTTGAGATGTGCGCAAGTTGGCCTGCACATCCCTAGTTACAAAAAAAGTGACATATTTCCTTCCTTTCCTTTCCTTTAGGCCACATAAAACGATAAGTACATATGCCTATTTGCAGGCATATAATGTCAAAAACACATATAATAGGATATAAATTCTGGTTTAGAGACATCAAGAATTGAACTGGCCAAAAACTTATACTCTGTAATTGTAGATGATTGCAGTTTTGCAAGCTCCCCCTAGAATCTTACTGAATATTCTATATCATTAAGCCACAACCAAACAGTCATGTATATAGCTGAATGAATAAGCTCCGAGTCCCATTAAGCTCCTTAAGCTGCTAACAAACAGATCCTTATGAGTTGCATATTATACCTATATTGTCTCTTTCTGTTCTACTAAATTCACTCCCAAATTACATTCAACCAATCTTTTTTAGGCCCAGAAAAATAAATCTACCTGAACACAAATTTATGGCCCATTTTGCAGGCAAAAGCTGGGGCAGGATCTGCAACTCTTTCCATGGTTAGATGCTTTTTAATATTCTCAATATAATGCCAAATATATAAATTTTCTTCTCTTTATTTCATTGTCTGAATAATGTGACTCCGCTTTTAGGCATACGCTGCTGTTAAGTTCGCTGATGCATGCTTGCGAGGTTTAAGAGGCGATGCAGATGTTATCAGATGCGCTTTTGTGCCTTCTGTGGTATGTCTATGCAATTATATATGCATTCATTTTTCCATTTCGGTCGACTTAAGTGACCCATGTGATTCCACTGCTATCTAGAATTCCAATTAAATTGTGAAACCAGATTCAATTGTATTATTTTCCCATTCCAATTATCTTCAGTAGAAAGCAAAGGACCACATTTTCTTGCAGGTCACCGAACTACCATTCTTCGCTTCAAAAGTAAGGCTCGGTCGTAACGGCGTAGAGGAGATATACCCACTTGGGCCCGTTAATGAATTTGAAAGGTCAGCATCCGTTGATGCCTTTATAGTTATGGTTTCTCTCTTTCACACATTTTTCACAAGCCGCAGGTTTCCATAGAAATATTCGCTCTACTCTTTTGGTCCATAGCCAAAGCTAGGGGGTCCGTTGCGCCCATGAAGTTTCCATTTTTTTTTACATCATTAATTATCTTCTATCTATAAATTCTTGTTTTTACCTCCATAAAAAAATTTGACCTCTTTTTTACATTATAAATTTTATTTTTGTACATCTATGCCCTTATTTTTTATACATAAATATCTTGTTTTCTCATTTATATACCTTTTTTTATCCAACCTTTATTTTGTTTTAGACACCAAAATTCTTGGATCCACAAATGGGATATACTTGGTTCGTTTTGTTCATGTAGCTGGTTGGTTTAGAGCTCAATTACTTAACGAATTTGACAGGGCTGGTTTGGAGAAGGCAAAGAAAGAGTTGGCTGCAAGCATAGAAAAGGGCATTTCATTTGCCAACAAATGACGAGCTTGTCCAACAAACTTCCCATGGCCGATTGAGGTGGTTTAAAGGAGGGGTGCCGCTTTCGGCTAGATTTCCTATCCGACACAAAACAGAAGAAATGAGAAAAATAAGTGATCTTTCGTTGAGGTCTAGATTACGTTTGTTTTGATGATTCGTTGTGTTGTGTGTTATAGATGCTCGAAAGTGTTCATCAGAAGTGACGGATGTCGAGTTTACTAAAGGCAAAACGGAGAACGTAACAGTTCTCTTGAAATCTTGGTTAATTATGACGTTAATTTTAATTTAAAAAAGGTCGAGTTATTCAATCCAATTTGAAAGTTTCCATTAGATGTGGGCAAGCGGGTTTGAAGGTCAGGACCATGACTAGTAAGGAGTCTGGAGAAGGGTAAGGTGGGCCAAGCGGGACCATGACTATTGGGACCAGTAAGGACCAATTACTGTCTGATGGTCTGGGATCATTATGAGTTTTACATAAATTCAAGATTTAGGGGTGTTTGGGATTAGGGATGGCAATGGGGCGGAGATGGGGCGGGGACCTCAATGCCCGTCCCCGTCCCCGATCCCCCGTATGTGTCCCCGTCCCCATCCCCGCCGGGGATTATGATCACATCCCCATCCCCGTCCCCAACGGGGAACGGGGATCCCCAACGGGGAAACGGGGATTTTTTTTAAAAACAAAAAATTATTGAAATACACTAATATTAATATAAGACTTAAACAAGACCAAA
>NC_037532.1:32853573-32857762 GCF_001531365.2 Cynara cardunculus var. scolymus
CCGTCCCCGAGACCCGATTTTTCGGGGAATCCCCGTCCCCGACCGGGGCGGGTGGACCGGGTTACCCGACGGGTCGGGGTCCATTCCCATCCCTATTTGGGATTGCTTATTTCAAATAACTTATGTTTTTTTTGTAAAAGTGTTTATTAACTTATATGGTATCAAAAACCGGAGTTAAATAAAACATGGTTAAAATTGTAAGCTGGTAATAAGCAGTTTTTCATAAGTCAGGAAAGATTAACTTATCAAAAACAACTTATTACCGGTTTGGCACCGGTATAAGCAGTTTTTTTTTTATTCAAACATCTATAAACAACTTATCACCAATACTAGACTGAAATAAGTTAAAAAATAGTTTTTATAAGCAAAATCCCAAACACTCCGTTTAGTTTAACCAATTGTTTTGATTTAGATATATTTGACTTCTAGGTTAGAGCATTGATGATCGGACTTGCATTTTGAGAGATGGGGCTTAATCGGAAAATCGTATAAGCCAAATCTCATATGGCTTGGAAGAGTTATTCCATCTCGAACTTCGAGATGCTCTTACAAAGGTATAAGAAGATGAAGAAACTAGTGAAAGGTGTCAAAAGTACGTTGGAAACATGAAAAGAAAATGTAATAATGTGTATAGGTAACTTGTACTATATGTTATTTTAATTGTAGATTAAGAGATTTTAAGACTGAACGCATTATGAGTTGTTTTCAAGACTTTGTGTATTAAAAATCGTTTTTAAGACTTTTGATAAATCTGGTTTATAAGGCAGTATAGATTACCAAAATATTTTATAAAGTTGATATTTTATTTATTTTTAAATCAGGAATTGCATTAATATTTTATTATCTATTTAATTGAGAATCGAAGAACCATCCTCAATCGGTTCCGTATTTTAGGAATCGGAACCATTTATATCGGTTCCAGTTCTGGAAGCGGCAGTTACAAAGCAGTTTCGGTTCCACAAATAGATACCCAATTTCATAAGTAGATACTCGATTCTGCTACTCACTCCTACTATTTATAAATAAATATTGCATTGGATATTAAATAGAAAAGAAACGCATCTAAACGGTGTATCTGGCTGCGTGTGTATTTTGTATTAAACTTCTGTTCTGACATTTAATTTTAAGTCTGCATAAAGATCTAAAGCCATAAGAATGATGAGAAAGAGGCACGTGTCTTTGTTTCTATCTGAGAAGTGAAATCATTTACCCCATGACACCTTTTTCATAATTAACACTTCTTCTATTCATTCCTATCCTTTCTTCCCTGCATCTTTACATTTTTTCTAATTTCACCCCCTGAGGTCTTTTTTTAAGCTTGAATTGCAAACTAATTAAAGATCTTTTGACTACAATGCATTTCAACAAATGTGGAGTTATTTGTAAACAGCCAGGTGATTCGCGGTTGAAATGGGTAGTTGTATTTTAAAGGGAGAGTGAATTCAGTGGGATCCCCATACAAGTAGTGAAAAAATTGCGATCAAATGAGATTGTTTGTCGTTGATTGTCAACTGTAGAGGGTGTAATCGCTAGTTATGACTGTAAATTGGTAATTGTCGTGATCTTCTTCTGTGAGATCGAATCAAAGATGGTTGATGTGCTGCTTACCAAGATTGTTCACAACTCTTATACTGAATCAAGACAATGCCAATGGTGATGATTGAAAATGGCCAAAACGCCTTGTTACTAGCAATGGAAGTTGATCGACGATCCAGTCTTTCAAATCATCGACTTAAGACAGGACCTAAGCCTAACTTGACAACATGGCTCTATTGGGACAAATATATCAGGGAATTGAGCCTAACTTGACAACATGGTTGTATTGGGAGGTCTAAAATGAACAATCTTTAAACTTCCATTGTCTTTTCTATAAACTCTCATATACTTTTGTGGTGTGAATGCAAAAAAAAGTTAAACTTGGGGATACTCTTTTTATCCTTCCACCTTGGTTCTTTCACCCACAACCACAACCACAACTACAACTACAACCACAACCACAACCACAACCACAAATGAGAAGGGTAGAAAATGGGTACAATGATGGAGCCCATATTTGCTTTTTAAACCCCCAAATTTCTTCTGATTTGTACTTTGGCCTACTTTTTTAAAAAATATATTATTAAAAAGAAAAAAAGTAAAAGTTTTGAGAGGGCAAAATCTTTTCCAAAATCAAGTCAAGCCCATGTGTTTGCTTTCAACTTTCTTAGATTCTTGCTGTTTTTCAATCACTAAAAGGTGATGTTGTTCATACAAGTTGTCTCCTCTTCTTTGATGTCAAGGATTTTATATGTTAATTATTTTTGGTATTTAATAAAAAATAATTATTCTTTTGAGGTTTTTTTAGTAGAATTTAAATTAAAGTAAAGATATGCTCTCAACTAGGTTTGTTTATGGGTTAGGTTGATCGGGTTGAAGATATTTCAACACCCCAACTTAATGCTTGCGGTTTGAAAAAATCTTAATCCAACCCAACCCAACCCAACCCAACCAGTATGGTACTTTGGTACGGTAAAATATTCTTTTTACCTTGAATACGCTATTTCTCTACTCATAATTTATTTTTCATCATCAACCATTTGATACAACTTATCCATATTTCTTACGTATATCACATTCAGTTAATTTTTCTCAATTTACGTATATATGTTTACAGTTACTGAACATATATACGAATGAGTTATATAGAGATGTGAATAAATTGAAAATATGTGTATATGAAAAAAATACATGATAGTGTGATTGTGTAATGTATATATTAATATAAATTCAACAATCACATTAAATCCAAGAAATGAAAAGAATATCGGATTCATCGGGTTGGGTTGGGTTCATATAATTGTAACTCAATATCAACCTAATACCTACGGTTTGACAATTTTACAACTCTATTAGACATCGGGTTGTTTCGAGTTGGGTTATTTTGTGTTGGGTTGAGTTGGATTGATCGGGTTTTTGAGCACCCCTACTCTCAACTATATTTTTTTTGAACTTTTATGGTATGTTTCATGGACTTCCAAACCCCATGTTTGTCAGATTCAAATTTCGAACTTTATTTTAAACCAAACGTGAAATTAGAATGATATCAAATTCCAAATCTATTATAGTTTCTAAAATGGTTTAAAATCAAAACGTTATCAAGAACGTGTAGGCAAGCCGATTCCATACGTTTGGTTATATATGTCCTGGAGAGCTCACACAAAGTTTCTGTCTGAGCCTACTACGACAAATTTTGACTCTTCAAAAAATCAATGTTTGTTCCTGTCATTTTATTTTTAAAAATAATTAAGTGGTTTTTAAGTAAATATGTGATTTCCTTGATATTATCATTCTTTCTTTAAGGAAATAAAATGTGTGTTATTGTATTATGTCATTTTTTTTTTCATGTAAAAAGGATAAATTGCAATAAGCATGGATGTAGTTTCACTTTACTTTTAATTTGCGAATTCGATTGTAACGTCAGTTATTAAAATTGCGTAAGAATTAATCACTGATTTAGATTCTTGATTATCTGATATATCACATTTTAGCCATTAACTTTTTATATTCACCAAAATGGTTAAGTAGTCGGTAGCTCGCAACGAAGCTTTGTTGGCTATGCTTTTATGTGAGCTGTAAATGTTACATTTTATATACTTATAGTTTTTTTATAGTAACTAATAATATATTAATTAAAATATATTAAAAGTATATTTTTTTATATAAATTACATCATTTAAAAGTCAATAATGAATTTAATATTGAATAATTTTAAATATCAAATAAATATTTGCTTAGTTGATTTTTTTTTAAAACCTTTTAGTAATTTTATTTAAAAAAAACCTTTTTAATAATTATTATCAGATTTCTGTAACCATTATGAATTCAAATCAAATGACATGTTACAATTATGTAATTTACAAATATATATATATATATATATATATATATATATATATTTGGGCACAGGCTAATGGCACCCCATCTTATACCAATGGCACCCCTATACTTAGGTTATCATTTTATTTTTTATTTTTTTATTATTTTTTTTATCTTTTTGTTGTTTTTTTCTTTTTATATTAATTTTTTTAATTATTTTATAATAAATAGATACTATTACAAATATTATTTTTTATTCTATAAAAATATTAATATTAAAAAATATTGATTTTTATCATAAATTTTATAAAAAATATTGTACATTTTCTTTTCT
>NC_037532.1:32858282-32860143 GCF_001531365.2 Cynara cardunculus var. scolymus
AAATATATAATATTAATAATGATAAAATATTTTTTTTATAAAATATATAATATAAGGAATTATATATATATATATATATAAATTATAAGATATATATTAATATAAAAAGTAATAATAATAAAATATATTATATTATTTTTATTTTATTGATTTTTTATCCTTTTTTAATGAGGTTCAATTTCCAATGTATTTGGCACCCTATCAAAGGGGTGCCAATAGCACTCCCCTATATTTGTCCTCACTTTTATAAGACAAAAAGAACGTTTATTTTATATTTCTTTTTAAAAATAATTGTCATTTATTTCAATATCATGTCGACGTTTTTAATTCATCTGACAACCTAAATTCAATTGTTTTGTAAAAAAAGGAAAAAAAAAGTAAATTACGCTTTTAGCCCTCATGGTTTCTTCAAAATTATTATTTTTATTTTTATCGTAATTATGATTTTTATCCATATGATTTGTAATTTATTATTTTTAACATTTTTTCGTTCTAATGGCTTACGACTTATTCTTTTTTTTTTTCCTTGTGGTTTAAGTTTGTTTTGTTTTCATCCCTCGTATATAACAGTAAACGATTGACGAATTCGCCTCAAGGTTGAATACATCAATGAATTGCAAACCACAAAAACAAAAACGATAATTTCAAAAACACAGATAAAATTCACGTTTTTTTACCAAAAAATATATGGACAAAAAGTCATAGTTTATTCAAAATAGATGTCTAGAAACTTAGAATCTTGCGGGGTTGGTTAAACTGACGATAAAACTTCGTCTTTGGGGATTATTTTCATCAGATGTCACTAGTTCGAGTCCTGTAAAACCATTGGAAATTTTCCCGACTATTCCACAGAGCTCCTAAAATTACTCGAATTACATCACAAACTGAATTGGACACTCAAATGTTATTTGTTTACCTTTTAATAGTTCCATTAAGAGGCTTCCTCTAAATTGTTAAGAGATGAATCTTGTTTGACAAAAAAAAGGTCTCCCCTTTAATGTTTTTAAAACCATCTGAATGATTTTGTATCATGAGTCTTTTATAACCATTCAACGCTTTAATTTCATGGTAAACAATTAACAAACAATTATATTTAATTTTGTACTGTATAATGATAGTCTTTTTCTAACCATTTAATTATTTTGTATTAAATCATTCAACAACTGTAAAACAGATTAACAAAAAGAAGTAATAATAATAGTGGGGAATGGGGTAGGTACACATGCAAGTGCACGGTATGTGACAAACCTTGAAAACAAGAATTTTGTAGGGCCTTTTGTTTAACGTTGTGTCATTATTTGAACATCAAAGTACCAGCAATCAAGCACATCGTACACCTCAATAAACAATTCACAGTTGGTTTTTCATATCCATAAGTGTCTTTATTTATTTATTTATTATTTGTTTATTTATTTATTTATTTATTTATTTATTTATTTATTTCCATGTAACAACACCGGTGTTGTCTTCACATGTGATTGTGAAACTCAACATCATGCAAATCACTCAACTTTATACCATAAACAAACAATAGGCAATATTATTTTCTTTTCTTTTCTTTTCTTTTCTTTTTTAAAGACAAAAATTTATGATATTTTATTTTAATTTACGATCGTTTTAATATTTAATCTCAAATTTATTCATGAATCACGTTTGATACGGAGATTGATCTGATGCATCTCGATACATCTTATCCTAGTGTACATCCAATGGTGGAGATCACTTTTTATGTTTTTCATATTAACTCTCTTTCTCACGGAATCCAACCCTATTTTAATAAATTTATTGGATGTTTTTAATAATATTATAAGAGTACTCGCACAATGCAACGAGACACATCTCGATTTTAATGTTCTATTTT
>NC_037532.1:32860474-32865310 GCF_001531365.2 Cynara cardunculus var. scolymus
AAGTAATATGCATTAATAAATAGTACTTTACGAATAAAAATGATTTTTAAAATTTTTTGTCAAATATTTTATAATATAATATAGATAATTAATAATATACCGTTATTGAAATTGAATGTAAAAAAATATGATTTTGAATATTAAATTAAATTATAAATAAGTAGAGGAGATGCCCTTATTACGACTTTATCTCATAAGATTGAAAGCATTTAATGAAGGATGGTAGTAATGATGCGTAGACTCTCATAAATGCTCATTTTTAATGATTTTATTTACTCTTGTTCTCTTTCACTTTATATCTCTGCTACCTAAATATTTGGTAACTAAATGTTACTCTTTACGTCACAAAATAACTGGAATTACATACAATTTTAAATATAGAATTGGGTTCCGATGATAATACAAGTTATAAGACAAATATATGTGAGTTAGGAGGTGCGGAATGCACACTTACAAATGTTGTTCCTATAACCTTTAGATCGCCGTCTTGCGGGTAGGAAACTTTTTTTGGATCTAAATACTAAAGATTTAGAAATTTTACTACGTTGCAACTCTGAAACAGTGCATACGAAGTTCTGGACCTGCATGTTCGAATTTGTATTTCTTAGACTTAGAAATTTGATAAGTCTCAGAGATAGCTTTGGTCGTGTTAGCCACCTTTGGTTGGTCTTCGGTCTATCACTGAACATGTTTGTCTAGAGATGCCTCCTATCTCTGGTGGTCTTCAGCCTACAGCTGAACGTGTTTGTTCGAAGATGGTTCCTAAATCTGGTCGAGTATATCCAGAGTTTTGGACCTGCATGTTTAAGAACTTAGATGATGTTGTAACTACTCTTTGACCTTACCATTACAGGTTATAACCATTAAACCGCCAATAACTATCAATCTCTCATTTAAATATGTAACACGAGAATCTAGGTAAAGTCTCCATTTTCACAACCTTTGAAAAAGAGAAAAAAACTTAAGAATTATCAATAATAAGAAATTCGTGAACCAAAGGCTAATAAGGTCGAATTATTATATATGGAAAGAGTTTTCCTACACGATTCTTGAGTTTAACCAGTCCCTTTATCTTCTCCTAAACACAATTTCTAACAAGCAATTCATAGGGTGGGGTGAGATTAAAAGTGATAAGTGTCTGGATCCTTTTTTACCCTTCTCACCTTAACTCATATTCTTATACAATCCTTTGTCTTTATATATATATATATATATATATATATATATATGTGTGTGTGTGTGTGTGTGTGTGTGTGTGTGTGTGTGTGGGCTCATTCAAGAGAAAACTGACTAGTTTGTGGTAACTGTGAGATCCAATATCAACCACAAGTCAATAGATAAATTAGAAAATTTATAGTTTTGGTAATTTTGAATTAAAAATTTAATGTAAGGACATTTTAGGTATTTTCTCTTCTCTCTACTAATTTTTATTTAAGTAGGGTATTAATGGCTTCTCATTATTAATTGGTTTATTTTAAATTGATCGTATATCCCTTATTGATCGGGATTTGATTTTTTCTTCCAAATTCAAACATTAGTCTTTATCAAATTTAAATTGATCGTTGATATTTTTTATTGTTCGAACCCTGCATCCATCTACTAGAGTTGAAATTCTCACAACTGAAAATTTTCGAAACCTATATCCATCTCAATTGTGTTTTTATTGTTGTACAAGTGATTACTGAATGGATTTGTTCATTGATTTTGGCAAACAACGAAATCCTTCTCTCAATCTATGTGAAGAAGAAAATTGAGATGACATTTAGATGTTTTAGATGAAGATGTATAAATGGAATATTCAATGTGTAACATGCGTTTATCATCACTCAATATGTGTAATAATTTAAGATATCCCAGTTTCTAAGTGTTGTTGTGGATCAAAGACAGTGGATGTTATTAGGTTATATATTTGGAAAGTAAGATCATTCCGAATATGATGTTAGATTTATATTCTGATAGGTGTACATTGTCATATATAATCAAACGTGTGTATAAAGTTTCTTCAAGTTTCTTCTGCCAGTTCTGTTTGATTTAACTTTGTAATCACATGTGATTATTATTTAAAGACATCATAACATGGTGGATTTTTGTGTTAATCACATGTGATATTTGGTAATGACGTTTATAGAATTTGTTGTTACCCATATGATATCACCAGAATTTTTTGATATCGGCTCCGTTTATCTTCTTCTTTTGCTTATGGTTTGGTTGAAATCGATTAATAGACCTAACTGGTAAATTTGCCAATTTTGGAATTCATCCATTCAACTTATCTGAGGATTATAATTCATATGACATTGAGTTGTTTTCAGATGATGAGGTTGCGGTTTAGATTTTTGGTAACATGTTTATGTTAATATCTTTTTTATGGTTTTGTTTATTAATATGTTGTTATATGTGGTTACGTTTGTTTAAGGATTTCATGCTCGTGGTGTTTCCTTGATTGAAGTTGTTAATAATAATATGATTATGTGCTGAATATATAAATATCAGGGTGATGTTGTTTACAATCACATGTGACTATTGACAATTACAAATATGAAATATATTGATTATTATCACTGATCACATGTGATATATTTAAGTAGATATCGCAATCTTGTAGGTGTTTTCTCTAAGCACTTGTGATTACGAGCATCTAAATTACAAAATTCAGTGTTAACCATCTAATATCACATGTGATATCACTTTATTTTTGTATATGAAGACCTGCTTTTCCTTGTTGTTTTGTTGGAGCTATGATCACTCGAATATAATTAATTGATATGTATAATAATGTTGTAGGTGGATTTGTTAATCATTTGTGATTATTGAAATGCAATTCATAGGATATGTTGATATAGAAAATAATGTCACATATAATAACAAATTGGTTCATCATGTTTTTGTATAAACTGACATATTATGCTCCACGTTTATTTGTTTTCTCTAGGAAAATAATGTCATCAACTCACGAAGATCGTCAAATATTTGAGTCAGATTCTGAAGATATTATTAGTAAAAACCTTGGTGTTTAGTACACATAACCCCCAATGCGGTAGATGGTATTACGTTAAGTTCATTTGCCATGCCACTGGCCCGCACAGAGGAATGAATACCAATGGTGGTTGTGCATTCCGGCGAAACGTAATAGGAAGATTTTTTAGTTGCCATTTTCCCTAGTTCAATGTTAGCAAGATAAGTCAATATTTCATGTTCCGATGCAACAAGATGTTATTGTAACAAATAGTTATTTTTGTTAGATAATTGGGCACGTTTTTTTCATTAAATTGATTGGATTGGTATCAGTTTAAATATGGAAAAATCGATCCATTGCGTAAGTACATTCGATCTGATAAGTACCTTGTGTTTAATGACATGTGATTCCTGTACTTAATCACATGTGATTGTTTTCTTATAAAAATTATATGTTTGTAGATTGGAGATCATATGTGATTAATCTTTTAATCACATATGCAATCTTTTTGTTCAATGACATGTGATTCATGTACTTAAGCGCGCGCACACACACACACACACACACACATATATATATATATATATTGATTTTCATATCCTATGTAAATCATGTGACTCATATACGTAATCATATGTGACGGTTCTTTTTAGTCACATACATTACATGTTGCCAATCATATATGATTACTTAACATAGCATACCATAGTAAATGCAATAATTCAACATAATATGCTACTGATAATCTATGCAATAACCAAGTATTCATATTACTTAATAAAACAAACCCATAATATTCAAAAGTTGTTGCAATATCGAAAATAACCCTAGCATATGGTTCCAAAATTTCCGGTGTGAACCATTTGATAAAAAAAAAAGTATCCTAAGATTCAAAATAACTGTAACGTATTGGGTTGATGTTGTTTCTCCCTTGCATGTGGTACTATTACATATTGCTTCCTCTTTGTTCTACTTTCTTCTGTCTATTGCCATGTTCCTTATTGGACGTCATAGACCATGAATTTCCAGGTGTACTGCACGTATCCTTACTGTCAGCGTGGTATGCTTCGATTGTTTCAAAGTTTACGGGGTCTCATTTGTTTTCATCAGCACACTTGTGAACCCCGTCACAAGTTTATAGAGATTGCACGGTAGTTAATAGTGTATCATTTATGTTAATTCATACAAATAATAATAGTGTATCATTTATATTAAATCATTGGGAAGAGACATCAACATTTACTAACTTGTCATACGAAAACCCCAAATGTTATCAAAACAAGTAGCATCGTATGTTTCTATACAAATCATGTATCCTTTTTGTATTTTCACATATGATTATATTATTAAATCCATTATGCATTACATTTGATAATATTATCAAATCCATTATATATCACGACCACAACAAGTCATACAGAACAATATGGGTTTGTCCTATTCCGATCATATATCACCTCCCTCAGTACCACCATATGATTATTTGGAAAACCATTAGGGTAAAAATTATATATGGATCTGATTCATAAACTCAAAAGATAAAAAAAAGTCATTTTTAAAAGATTACTCATCTCCTCCTTCAGTAACTCATCTAAGAGAGTTCTTTCACTATCACAACTTACGTCCCCCTTCTCAAGAATTAAAGGCTCGCTGCAATGTTTTTAAACCTCCCAAACCCCTAATTTGTTGCATTTTGAACTTTCTCAGGATCCCTTCTCGCAAAATGTACGCCTTCTCGTTTGATTCTGCCCCTACATATATATATATACACACACACACACACATTTATGTATGTATGTATGTATGTATGTATGTATGTATGTATGTATGTATGTATGTATGTATGTATGTATGTATGTATGTATGTATGTATGTATGTA
>NC_037532.1:32865410-32873799 GCF_001531365.2 Cynara cardunculus var. scolymus
AAATTGAATTAAAAAATTACACAAAAAATGAGGAATTTCAAATAGTTAATTTGATACTAATATCGATATATTTTTGTCAAATTTTTATGATATCTTTAAACATATATTTTATTCAAAAATAAAAACATCATCGCTTTCTCAAAATTACATAAAGCCATATTATAAAATCGACTGAGATAAAGAATAAAATGAAATATTAAAATCACGATGTATCTCGCTGCATTGCGCGAGTACGCTTCTAGTATATATAAAAGAAGAAACCATGTGCAATGATGTGGCCTCTTCTCAAAGCTAGAAAGTGTTTTATTTTATTTTTTCTCATTTTTCTCAAGCTTCTCCCACCTCAATATTTACTTTTGATTTTTGATATTCATATTTAAGATCATTTAATTAGGTTACTTCAACCTACTCATGTTTTTTCTAATAATTGCCCTTTTAGCTCTCATTATTTCTCTCTATTCGATTAAAAATTTTCATCTTTTCTTCATGTTATACCTCTATGGTAATCTCTCTACTAAGCTCTCAATTATTCCTCCCAATTCAGTTATAATTTTATGGAGGCGATTTGCATTTTTGTTGATTTGATGCGTCATTCAATAAAACAAATCATGGTATGGGTTTTTACTTATGTAAGTATAGTATTTCGTCTTTTAGTCGGAGACATTCACACTAAAGTTGGAATTATGTAGGCATATGATTTTTTTTTTTTGTGGATAAACACATATGAATCCTTTGATGAAATAAGGTAACATTGTTTAAGCATAATAATCTCTTTTAATCTCTTAATTCCTCCTCTATATTCAGTTTTTGTGGAGGTGATTTGCATTTTTGTTGATTTGAGACGTCATTTAAGAAGACAAATATGATATGGGTTTTTGTTGATGTAAGTATATATTTCGTCTTTTAGTTGGAGACATTCACCACTAAAATTGGAGTTATGCAAGCATATGAATCATTTTTTTATGTGTGGATATAGTGACATATGAATCATTAATATATGAATCATTAATGAAATAAGATAACATTTTTTTAAACATATGTAGAACATAAAAAAAAAAATACGTATACTTGGGTTTGTTTATCCATGAACTTGATAAACGTTATGTTATAATATGTTTGCATTGATGCTAGAAGAGTATATCAAGAAAGATGAGTTATGATTTTTTTCAGATTGGTAATCTTTCATATGGTTTTCAAGATATCGATGTTGATTGATCTATTGCGGTTTTTTCCTTCTCTAGCATTGGGCTTGAAAATTATTTTCTAATATTTATAATTCTTAATCTTACTCTCTATTATTTTTGTAAGGAGTCTATTATGAATGAGAAGAGAAATACTCACTTATATTTGCTAAGGATGTTAGTTTTTCTGTCATCTACAAGTAGATGAACCACATTGTACATATCGGTAGATCATCTAAATGATATCAATTTAACTTAGTTCGCCAAAAGGTATGTGTCTGATCAATACTTATAGTTTGAGGTCATTTTATTATAATATATAAAATGTTTTTTCATCAATGTTTGCTTTTCTTTTTTGAGTTTTTTTACCTAGCAAAAAGTTGCAACGAAAGAAGTAGCGAAATAATGTCAGACAACAACCGGTAAGTAGTTTCAGAAGCCCACTTTAAACCCATACAACAATAAAACCATAGAAGTCAATTCTATTTGATGGATGCATGGTACCTCCTTCTATGCCGAATAAATATCAGACTATCTTTTAGTCTAAACATGTATAAAATTTATCTTTTAATCTTTTTTATCAACCATGTCTACAATGGGCATTAAGGTAGAGAATGAGTATGTATCGGTAAACTTCATGTTTTGGTGTCATTTTAATCGTCTTGACAAAAAATTTCTAATGATATATTTGGTTATAAAAAAATATTTATTTTATTATAACTTAATAAATTACATAAATTATTAAAATATATGAAAGTTATAAACAACTCATTAAAAATAAATCTACCATTTACCAATCCGGTCATGTCCAATCATGTCTTACTAAACACTAAACAACTGTCATATCCTGTCATATTCAATTCTACCATATTATGTCTTGTCATGTCCAGGTACCAAAGCACCCTTAGACACTAATTACAAGGTGATCACCTCAAACTTTGGTACCATAAAGATAGGGACCGGTTGGGACCAGTTAAAGGACAAACCCGTTGAACATTTTTGCCATTTCATTCGGTATTACATTAGTTTCCTCTTTAATATCTTGTTTTTTGCGAATCATTCTATTCTCTCAAATTACCTTTTTGCTCATTGCTTTTGTTACAAATACATCATTTGTCCATATCGATTAAGGAGTTGTTTGTTTACCTCTTAATAATTTTATTAAGAGACAATATTTGAATTGTTAAGAGATAAATCTTGTTTGGCAAATTTTTTTGTTGTTTTTTGATGGTTCTAAAACCCTCTGAATGATTTTGTATCATGGGTTTCCCTTAACCATTCAACACCCTAATTCCATTGTAAACAATAACTGAACAATTATGTTTCATTTTGCATTATATCATGAAAGTCTCTTAATCATTTTGACCACTTTATCATTCTGCACCAAACCATTTAACAACTGCCAAACAACCCCTAAGACTTAGACCATTTGTTGCAAATATACGTTAAAATCTTTCTTTTTCTCTTTTAAAAAGTAATCTTACAAGTTCCACGTGTTCAAACGGAATAAATCCAAAATATTGATCTCAAGAATCAAATAGTTTCTTCTAATTACATTTACAGTCAAAGAAAAAGAGCAATAAATGGGGGTGAGGGAGAGAATAGTAGTAGTAGCAGCAGCAGTAACGGATACTGATCCCTGTAATTAGGACCAACATCGCCGACACCTATTACCATTACCCCCACGACCCGTTTTCAAAGTTAAAACCCGATCATTTTCTCTTTCTAGATGTCGTACATTTCAAGCAATCACAAGAATGCATCACTATTTTCATGGGGTTTCCACCATTTCAAATCTGACATTATTGCATTTCTAACGAAACCCTCTTCATTCCTCCAAGAACAGCTCCAAATCTGTATCTGAAATCAATCAATCTTGCCATCCATCCACTGGATTTCTAATGAAATCGTGCTGATTCTTTGAAGAAATCTATTTCATTGTCTAGAGAGAGAGAGAAATGTCAAGAAGGCCAGGTAATCTTACAAGACGATTTACAGGAAATGGTAGTGTGCCATTAGGAGGAATCTTTCATTCCAAATCACGTACATCTCCTCTATTATCCATTGCTCTCATATTACTAGTAAGACCACCATTCATTTCTATCTATTTTGGCTTACATTGTTCATCTCCATTCATGCTGCAACTTTGGATTCTGATTTGTGTTTATTCCTGCAACACAGGGAACCTTTCTTTTTATTGCCTACTTTTACAGGGGCTCAGGTACTATTCCTAGTAGATTTTACAAAACTAGATACTGTGGAACCCTTTGAATCTCTCCATATGTGGACTGGACTAGACATACTAGAGCGAAGTAGTAGCATGGGTATTTTAGTAATTTACCAATTCGTTTGTAAATGCCGTATCATCCAAACATGAGACAACAAGTTTTTGGTTGTTGGTTGTGTATACATACATATATTATATACATGTTTGATGGTACGTGTCTAATTGACCGTGGGACTCCAACAGATATTTAGCTTCTCAACACTTGCTCTTGGATTGCAGGTATCTCTAAAGACCATAATGAAGTTAGCAAGATTGAAGGTAAAGTCTTTACTAGGATTTTAGCAAATTCTCTACTTTTGGGCATTCCAAGATTTCTAGTAGTGAATTCTATCTCACAAGGGTTTCGGAAGAAATATCTTTCTGGATCTTCATTATTCCATTTCAGGCGACTTTGGTTGCACATTCGACGTTCAGAAAGCAATACCTGTGTTAATGAAAACATACGGCGAGAGCATGAATAAAGTATTGCACGTAGGACCCGATACTTGCTCGGTAGTCTCGCGATTAAAAAAAGAAGCGGGAACGGAAGCATGGGGTGTGGAACCGTATGACATAGAAGATGCCGATTTAAGTTGCAGACGGCTTGTGCATAAGGGTCTTGTTCGTGTTGCTGACATCAAGTTCCCTTTGCCGTATAGGGCTAAGTCGTTTTCTCTAGTAATAGTTTCCGATGCAGTTGACTACCTATCTCCCAAATACCTCAACAAAACCCTTCCAGATTTAGCAAGATTATCTGCAGAAAATCTTGTTATATTCACTGGTAACTTTCTACAAGAAGATTTTTAATGTCTTTTACCTTATTGCCTACCATCTTGACTGTAATTCTTCCCTGTTTCAGGTTATCCTGTTCATTCTAGAGCTAAATTTCAACAACAACAACAACCAAAATTTGGACGTCCAGTAAGTCGTTATCTACCACCAAGAACACTTTTCGCTTTCAAAACTACACCTCAGTGTTATAGTCTCACGTTAGCTAGTCCTAGACCATTTATACTAAATGTAAGTTGGAACCTCCTTTCTCTCCTCAAAAGCTTTTTTGGAAAGTAAACTAATGGGATTCCACGTATTCTAACATGGTATCAGAGCCAAAATCTGCTACTTCTCTAGGGACTTGAAGCTCTAGAACAATTTATATCTGTTTAGCCTCCATTTGGGAGGGGGGTGTTATAGTCCCACGCCAGCTAGACTTCCATTGAAGGGGGTGTGTTAAGAGTCCCATATTGGTTAGATTTTGGATCATTTCTTCTCAATATATGTAAGAACCTCCCTTCTCTCCCCAAGATCTCTTTTGGAGAGTAATTTAATGGGATTTCTAATATTCTAACACTCGGTCATCTTTGGTCTGACTTACTATACCACATTTCACTCTATAAATGACGAATCAAATACTTGGTTTTTGTGAAGGCTAAAATGCGGAGTACGACTTGGTGGGCTCGGTTCTTTGTTCAGACAAGTCTCGAAGAAAATGAAGCAGCAGCCGTGAAATTCGAGCAGGCCGCTTCTGAGTTCTCTTACAGACCAAGATGCCAAGTTTTCCACCTCAATTCATATCATTGATGTTATGGAATCCATAGCAGAAGAGGAGGGCATCTCTTTGTTCTCTAATTCTCTCTAGGTTTTTTTTTTCAATTTCTCGTCTATATAGATATAGTACTGTTGTTGGTTAAAATTTTCACGAGTCGCCGGTTTAGTAACTTCATTCGATCAAAAGTTATGGTTGTTCGAAGTTGGTGCACTTTCCCACATGTGAATTGGCCAATTGTTCTATTTGTCCCCACTCGTATAATTGCTATCAAGTCGATAATTATCCATCAGGAAGACTAGAACAACGGACTAGATGTGGGGACATATCATACGTATATCTCAGTCCTCCACTCAAAATACTCTATATCCAAAGTGGAATTTACTGGGTCTGTTTTGTTTGGTCATAGGTTTTTATACAATTTTTATGCATTCAAGAGTGTTACATATCCAATTTCTTGAACTAATTGCTATGAGAAACAAGATACAACAGAGGATTTGTGGATCTTATGTTACGCAGTTGCACATATTCTAAATGAAACATTCTATTGAAACCATATAAATTAACTCGGTAACAATTTCATCTGTTGGAGTCTAACATCACCTAGACACGAACCATCAAACCTGTATATATATAGAGGCACATTCAATTGCAAACTTAAGTTCATGTATGAACCGGGAAACAAAAGAGAGCGTGTCACGTGTCACAGATATTCATAGGATATTCATCATGAATGGTGTATCATTTATCATGAATGTTGTGACAAACTGATGTTCATTGTTAATGATGAATGGGAACAAATGGGACACGTGTCATGCTCTCCTTTGTCCCCCAATTTACAACAGAAAATAGGTTTGCAACTGAAATATATATATATATATATATATAGAAACCTCCTTACAGAGCTTTACAAAGCTCTTTTAATAGAGAGATTCAAAGTGTTCTACGTATCCTCAGGAAATCAAATACTACCAGCTTTAGCACGGCCCCATTGACGTCTACGAGCCCTTGTTTTCCTTCCATCCTTTTTGGCCTTGGCTTTCTCTTTCAAATCCCTTTCACCACGCCGTTTATACATTTTAAACGTTATTTTCCTCTCGGCAGCCATCTGTCTCACCTTCTCCGTTATCTCCGCAGCAATCTGTCGGTTGTACAGTTTTCTCAAACCCTTCATGAGCTTCGCAAAAGTATCAGGTTGTGGCATCACACCAGCTTCCATCATATCCAAACAGTAAGAACAAGCCTCTTTCACGTGTCCCTTGGCAAAAAGCGCGTGAATCCAAATGGTCCAAGCGTAAACGTTAAGCTTACACCCTTTATTCACGATACAACTCCATAAATCTTTACTCAATTCGAGCTTTTCACCTCTTAAAAGCGAGTTCAGGAGATCTTTCAAAAGACCATACTGAAAAGCCGAAAGAAGACCTCTTCCCACCATTTCTTTAAAGTACTCACAAGCTTCAACTAAACATTCTTGATCGATAAGCCCGTGAATCATATTCACAAAATTGTCGATTCCAGGACCAATCCCTTCCGATTCCATCTGGTTCCAGACTCGAACCCCTTCTTTAACCTCCCCTAACTTAAATGCTAACCGGATAAGAGTATTGTAAATATTAACATCTGGAAAACAACCAATCTTCTTCATCTGGTTCACAAGTTCTAAACATTCCTCCAATTCATCTTTCTTTTCATGTGAATTCATAATATGCAAATAAGTGGTCTGATTTGGAGTATGCCCTTTTTGTATCATATGATCCAATAGCTCATAACCCTTTTCGGTCTTTCCCCTTTTACAAAAACCGCTTATTAATGTCGTATAAGTAACAACATCCGGCTCGCATCCACTCCTCTCCATGTCCAAGAAAACCTGCATCGCAGTCTCCATCTTCTCCTGACAGCAAAGTGCTTGGATCAAAACAGTGAACGAAATCGCATTCGGATCACACCCTTTTCGTCTCATTTCTTGCAAAAGATCAAATGCATCCACCATCTTTCCGGCCACGGCATACCCATTAAGCAAATTGTTGTAAACAACGATATCAGGCTCAAAACCGGCTTCTCTCATCTGCACCAAAACGAATTTGGCCTCCATTAGTTTACCTTCTTTACACCAACCATACAACAATGAAGTGAAATGCATAATTGTGGGTGTAAACCTCACTCTCATATCCTCAAAAAGTAATGCAGCTTCTTTAACACTGCCATTTTTACATAATGCATCTAATAAACACCCAAATACATACTCATCAGGCTCACATCCATACTTAGGCATTTCGTCTAACACCTGGACTGCTTTATTCACCATTCTAGCTGAAGCAAACCTTCTCATCAATACAACAAACACTTGGGGTGTTATAAGTTGTGGGTTTTCTTTCCTCATTTCTTCAATAAGAGCCCAAACCGCACCAAATTGCCTCATTTTCCCTAAAATTCTAATCATCGATTTGTATACGTCATGGGTGTGTCTGTAATCGGGTTGTTTTGATGCCCAAACGAAGAACCTGTATCCCAAGTTCCCAGCATCACCGCAACGGTTCAATACACGTTCTGTTAAACCTGGGCGAACGAAAACACCGGATTCTTGTAATGCGAGTTCCAGTTTTGGAATCCGTGAGTGGAATTTTCTTAAGATCCTGTAGACTTTCTCGACATCACCTGAAAACTCATCGTAGGGTTGATCATTGGGAGTGGCTCCAGACTTGTTTTCGAGGCGAATGAGCCCTAACCATCGATCATCCTTCTCTGGAGAAACATGGGGTTTCGATATATCATGGAGAAATTGGGATTTCGATGTGAATGGTGCTACAAAAGTAGGACTGAAGTGGGTCGATGGTTGCAGGGATATTTTTGATCCTCCATATGTGTAGTAAAATGAGATCAACTCTCTTGGAGAGATTCGTCGCATGTTCTTGATTTCTGGAAATAAAACTGAATTGATGAAAAAGGTTCAAAATCTTAACTTTCATGGGGTTTTAGGTGGCTTGCAAACATTTCGAACTCGACTTCTATGCTCTATGTTTCTAAAATAATCCCCTCGCCGTTCTATTTCCATTTTCCGTTTATATCCAGAATTTCGATTTTTGTTAAGCAGGTGCACTTTTAAATTGAATCAAAAGACGATAGAATTGTTCAATGCATTTAGTTGAACTCTACTGTTTTGAAAGATTTTTTTAAAGTTTTTTGGTTAATTTCGAGAAACTTTTTTTATGTTTTGAATGATTTCAAGGGGGTTTTTTTCGGTTTCTTCGTTAATGTTTCCTGTATTATCTAATATCTTAGAGCACTCTTCAAAATTTAGCGGGTGTACCTTTCATACAGCCAAAAAAAAAATTCTACTTATGAAAATAAGTTGAGTGGGTGTAGATAGGGCTGTAAACGAACCGAACGAACACGAAC
>NC_037532.1:32874179-32904554 GCF_001531365.2 Cynara cardunculus var. scolymus
AACGGTAAATGAACGAACGTTCACGAACATAAATGAACGAACGAGACTCTTGTTCATGTTCGTTCGTTTAATTAAACGAACAAAAAAAATTGTTCATGTTCGTTCATTTATTAAATAAACGAACATAAACGAACTTCCAGCCGAACGGTTCACGAACGGTTCGCTGAACGTTCGGTTCGTTTACAGCCCTAGGTGTAGAGGACCCTACTTGGAACTTAATAGGTATGTCCCTGATTCAAGGATGTATATTTTACTTATCCAACAAGACCAACTGAACAAATATTCATTGGCTTCTCTCTTTTCGTCTCTAGCGGCATGACTGCAACTTTGGTTGGAGAAAATCAACATTATACCAGCTTAATAAAGAGATTTTACGATCCTCAAGCAGGGGAAGTTCTTGTTGATGATATAAATCTCAAAGAATTCGAACTAAAATGGATTAGGGAGAAAACTGGTGTTGTTAGCCAAGAAGCAGTCTTGTTTACATCCAACATTAAGGATAATATTATGTTTTCGTTTAACCTAAAACTTGAGCAATTAAATGACTATATTTCATTCAGAACTAAATCATACATATGGTTAAAATGGTAATTTGTTGCCATTTAGACCGTTTATTCAGTTGAGTTACCAAATAATCATATTTTATTCTGCACTATATACTATAGAGAGCTTCTTAATCATTTTGATCACTTAATCATTCTGTATCAAACCATTCAATAACCGTCAAACAACCCCTAGTTGATTTACCTACTAGAGATCATGCATTTTTTCTTGAAAAAGATGTCTCCGCCTACCCATGTTATAAATACGATCTCAAGTGAATGATGATTCTCTTAAAATTTAAATAACGAATGAGACATGGAGGACATGCACTATACGCTCTTTCTTGAAGAAGATGTCTCCACAATCACGTCCTTTTGGAGGAGGAAGTGGAACATCTGGATTGAAATACGACATTAATTCAGCTTAAAAATAACACATATATAGGAAAATTGGTAAATACATTTTTGAACCCATATTTATGATCAAAACACCTACATTTATATTGAATTTATATATTTTATGAGCTACCTAAGTTCCCTATTTCGACGACTTTAATTGCATCGAAGTCGCAAGTGGAGCATAGTTTTTCAAATGTTTGCAGAGCTGAGCATATTTTCTCAAATGAAAACTCAAGAAGACGTATCTTCTCAAGTGATCGTTAGCTTCAACATGCTCTTCGAAAGACGACTCGTTTAGTGGGCTTGACGGGTTTTTAGGGCTTTTAAATGTTTATAAGCTACATTTTCTTGAAGAGATCGATCATAATTTTGCATATAACAAAGGAAGGAGCAAAGGAGGCAATTTGCATATAACTAATTAAGGACTTTTCATTAAGCTTCTCATGATAGTCTAATTGTAAGGATAAACAAAGTGTACGATGCATATCAACACTTATGGCCAGTCTGGAATCGATTGAGAGATGTATTTGGGAAGTCAACAATACATAAATATTCCATTTCCAAAATGAAAACATTTGAAATTTTCTTAAAAATTGGATACAGTTACTAATTCATGATCTGAAGTTACTAATTTATAATAGGATTAAATGTTATTTTGATGTTATAATCATAGGTGTTCCAAACATGACACCTATCATCAACAAATTAGTCAACATTATTATTTTGAAGGCCAATTGAATATACAATAGTTGCACATGATTTTCCATTAAGATAATATTATTTATAATAAACTTGCACTTAAAAATTAGGGGTTGATACATTGACATTAGAATTCATCACCAAACAATAATAAAATTTTGTTTAAACCATAAAGGTGGTGTTTGATTGGTTTAAGCTTGGGTTCCAAAGGTCAAAAGTGTTTAGAGGTCTCAAGTTCAAATCCAAGGAGGAATAAAAATCCCCTTGTGGCCACGGAGGTTCAAATACGATGACTCCGGACTACCCGTAAAGCAGGTGGTCGTCTTGGGATTAGTCGGCTCGTATAGCGGGTTGGATATCCATGTTAATAAAAAAAATTGTTTATATGTTATATTATAAAGTATTCAAATTAAACCCTTAAAACCATTTTTAATATATCAAGTACTGTTTGACGATACATATTACCTAAAATTCAAGATTACAATTAAACGGTTCATGGTATAACTTTTTAAAGCTATATGTTTGAAATCATATAACTAACTAATAAACATAATCAAATACTTGATAAATAATTTATTTTAAAATCTAAATAATCTAAAATATAATTAGGATAATTACTGAGTTCTAACAGAACAATTAATTATTATCTTTATAAAAGATGTTATATTATTAAACTTAAAATAAATTAATTCGTTATTAAATCTAAATTAAATTATAATAAAAATTAAACGAAGAAAAATTATACAAAATAAAAGGAGAACTTTTAAATTGTTGATTTGATACTAATAACGAAATATATACTTTTCAAAATTTTATAGGGTCTTCAAATTTATAATTTATTTAAATATAAAAACATTATTGTTAATACAAAGTCATACAAAAGTGTATTATAAAATCGACAAACACAAATAATAAAAGAAAACATTAAAAAATCAAAATGTATCATGTTGTATTATACGAGTATGCTTCTAGTATGATTATAATTCATCCAAGTAATTGGATTTTAATGGGTTAATTGTATTATATATAGCATATATACGTGATTATGTTTTCAAATATTCTAAAATTAAAGTAATTGAACCACAAGGGTGATATCTGATTGATTTGAGCATGGGCTCCAAATGTCAAAATGTCTGGAGATTTCAGGTTCAAATCCAATGAGGAATAAAAATCTCTTTGTGGCCACGGAGGTTTAAATACGGTGACTTCGGACTACCTACAAAGCAGTTGATCGCCTTGAGATTAGTAGGCTCGCATAACGGGTTGGATATTCAGGTTAATAAAAAAAAATTAAAGTAATTGTGTATATAAACATGTTATAATGAGAATCTTGTAATAAAAATATAAACTAAATAAAGCATATTAATATTTTTAAAAATTACTTAAAAACAAATAAAAGCAATCTCATCATATTTTGAAGCATTCATAATTATGTTACATAATGTCTACTAACTACAAAATATTAAATATACAAATGATTATGTAACATGACTTGTCCTTTATCATAAAATTTGAATATGTGTGAATATTTATCATTATAGTCATATGCGAAGTATCTTATAAGAAGGGAAGTTATGCTGAGATGTATAAGAAGAGATCTGAACCCTTAATCATTTTTAATCTCATGCTCACCCTTGAAATAGCTCTAGAAAAGAATTAATCCGGTGCATTTCGATGCACCTCATTAGTGTTGACATTCAATTAATTGATTCAAATGTGGAGATGTCTTCTTACGCTTCTCACCTTAACTTCCATTTTCACATAAACTCAACCCTATAGTTATGAATATTGTTAGAAAAAATCATTCCCAAATTGTTTTCTAATTTGATTTAATTTTTACTTACTTTTATGTAAAAAATCCATTTCATTTAATCCATAGATACTTGGTTGGAATTGAGTTGGACCAATTTGAACCTAACCCAACCCAACCCAACCCAATGAACTCTTTACCCCTCTTATGTATTATATACATATGACAACCTACTTATGCTAGTTCCGACTCCAAAAGAACGGCTAATATATGCTTACATTAGTAATCTAAATCTAAGAATATGAAGTAAATATCATGTACAAGAGAGTTATCTATTCTTATATGAAGAACCTTCTAGATACCTCCATAGAGACTTGACATTTTTCGAATAGTGTAGAAGTTTCTAGATTTGAGTTGAAATAGTGGCATATAGTTAACCTTAAGATAGTTTAGTGAAAAACTACAGGTTATATTTTAATAATATCATTTTAAATAGTTTCTTCAATATGACGCTTAAAATTTCAAACTGTTCTAATATCATATTTTATGAAACTTAAGTTTATATGACTATACTATAAAGTGTATTATGTAAAAGTGTTACAATGAGATTATAGGACGCTCTTAAGTATTTTAACAAGTTTTTAGGACGCTTTTAAAATAAAATGTTGTAATTGACAATTTTATACGACGTTATTTGAAAAAATGGATTTATAGCACATTTTTTCAAATAACGTCATATAAAATAACTAATATGACATTTTATTTTAAAAACGTCCTAAAAAATAAAAACTTGATAAAACGTTCTATAAATCTATTGTAACAATTTTAGAAAAAACACCTAATTGTATGGTCATATAGCATATGCTATTAGAAAGCTTAGTCATTTTAAACATTCTATAAACCCAATTTGATTGTAAGTTTGTAATGCATAGCGAGTTGCCGGGTTCGATCACGGACACCTGCTAGCTTCAACCAAGTCAATAAAGAAATACCCCTTTACATTGGTGTCCTTGGAAACGTGTTTAGTATGAGACTGATAAAAATTATCGACAATCAATTTTTAACCAAAATATTACTTTTATATTGTTATCGAACTCAATTAATTTTTTAAAAAACATAACAATTATTTTTATAAACGTAACTAATCTATCATATTTTAAACTAGATCGGGAATTAATATATCATATTTTAAAAGGAGATTGGTAAAAAACAACTATTTCTCTCATATAAATCGATTCCTTAGTCATTTACCCAAATCTCATTATAACCGCAAGTTCCACATCCACCACTTGCGAGCCTAGCTAAAAGACAAAAAAAATTATCAGATTTAACCCAGGTCCAAAATTGTGACGGTCATCCTTTTAGCCAGTTTCGCAAGTGACGGACGTGAAACTAGCAGAGGTGGTGATACTTGAGTAAATTAAGAAGATGAATGGCTAGCAGACCAATTTATATAACAGGTATTAGGGGTGCTCAAAAACCCGACCAACCTGATCAACCCAACCCAACCCAATGCGAAATAATCCAACCCGAAGCAACCCGATGTCTAATCGAGTTGTAAAATTATTAAACCGTAGGTATTAGGTTGATATTGAGTTACTATTATTTGAACCCAACCCAACCCAATAAACTTGATATCCTTTTATTTCTTGGATTTAATATGATTGTTGAATTTCTATTTATATATATATTAGACAATTACACTATCATGTATGCTTTTCATATACACATCTTTTCAATCTATTCATATCTCTATATAATTCATTCGTATATATGTTCAGTAACTGTGAACATATATATGTAAATTGAGAAAATTAACTGAATGTGATGTACGTAAGAAGTATGAATAAGTTGTATCAAATGGTTGATGATGAAAAAAAAATTATGAGTAGAGAAATAACATATTCAAGGTTAGAAGAATATTTTAATGTATCAAAGTATCAACCCGACCAAACCGTACAAGTTGAGTTAGGTTGAGTTAAGATTTTCCAAATCGTAAGCATTAGATTGAATTGTTCAAATGTCTTCAATCCAACCCATGAAAACCCCTAATTGGAATGACTATCTTGATGAATTTTAGTATTTTAAACAAGATTGGGCCATAGAATTTGAGTTTATATACAATAATCATAACAAAGACATGACAACCAAAATCTTGATTGGGGCCTCGGAGAAAGAGACGATTTCTGTACGGATTTCACCTGACAAAATTTCAGAAGTCGATGCTTTTTCCCCATCCCGTACCCTCTTGCTCACTTTGTGTTTCAAGATGCTTAATTTATACAATAAACATCATCAAATTTAAGATTAAAAAGCAAACAAAAACCTACGAATTTTACAACAGCAAAAGGAAAATGAATATGTTGATTCAGTAATCAGGCATTGATCTACTAATCTTCACTTCTTGTTCCGCCGCCGTCTTCTGCTCCGTCGCTCTCAGCCACACGCACACCACCGTAAAACTCAAAGCCAAGCTCAACAACCCACTTCCCAACCCGATCCCCACAATCGACAACACCGATAACCCTTTGCTCTTCATCGGCGGTAAAGGGTACCCGTAAAGATCTTTATTACCTGAATACGAGCTCACATTGAACCGAGCTAAGTTCCCACTCCGGTTTCCCAAACTCGCCGGAATCGGGCCGGATAATTTGTTATTAGAAACATCAAAAGCCGATAACCGAACCAGAGACCCGAGCTGCGGCGGGATTGTTCCGGAGAGAAGGTTGTTATGCAGGTCAATGACGTTGAGATAAATGCACATAGGGAGAGACGGCGGGATTTCGCCGGAGAGGCGGTTGGAGGAGAGGTTGAGGACGGCGAGATTGACGAGGGACTGAAGTTCGCCGGGGATAGGTCCGGTGAGGGAGTTGTTCGAGAGGTCTAGAGATTGAAGATTGGTGCAGTTGGAGATGTAAGGTGAGATGGAGCCACGGAGGGAGAGGTTTTGGAGGGAGAGTTTGTAGATTCGGCCATTGTTGCAGGTGGCTCCGATGAGGTTGGATGTGAAATCAGAACATGGGTTTGAAAAGGCGGGTCTGGTCCAGTTATGGAGGTTTCCGATGGGGTCTTGAAAGGATTGAAATAGATGGGTTAAACAAGATTCATCTTTCTGATCTGGTGATGATGGTGGGAGGAAGATGGAGATTAACATCAACAAGATTAAGAATCTGGAAACACCCATGAACATGAATTGATGAATATGGAAGTATTAATGGTTTGTTTGAAGATCGATGGGGTTGTGGGAGAAGAAGAGAAAGGAGGAATCAAAAGGAGTTGGGGTTTTCTCTCTCCTTCTCGAGTATGAACTTGATTACCAGTGCGCATGTGAGAGAGAAAGAGTTGATGAATAATGTTTTCCAAAAAAAAAAATTAAATCAATATTAAATCCATTTTAAGTTTGTTTTTAGAGTAAATTACGGATTTGGTCCCTTTAGTCTGCATTTTCTGTTGGATTTGGTCATCGGACCAAACGACAGTCTACAAAGTCTGTTAAAATCAGGGGTAAAATTAGGGGTGTTCATGGGTTGGGTTGATCGGGTTGAAGACATTTGAACAAGGCAACCCAATGCTTGCGGTTTGAAAAAATCTTAACACAACCCAACTCAAAGCAAAGTGCAACCCAACCCAACCCGTACGGGTTGGTCGGGTTCATCGGGTTGGTCTGGTTGATATTTTGGTACGTTAAATATTCTTTTAACCTTGAATATGTTATTTCTTTACTCATAATTTCTTTGTCATCATCAACCATTTGATACAACTTATCCATATTTCTTACGTATATCATATTCAGTTAATTTTYTCAATTTACATATAYATGTTCACAGTTACTGAACATATATACAAATGAGTTATATAAAGATGTGAATAGATTGAAAATATGTGTATATGAAAATCATACATGATAATGTAACTATGTAATGTATATATTAATAGAAATTCAACAATCATATTAAATCCAAGAAATAAAAAGGATATCGGGTTCATCAGGTTGGGTTGGGTTCAAATAAGTGTAACTTAATATCAACCAAATACCTACGGTTTGACAATTTTACAACTCGATTAGACATCGGGTTGCTTCGGATTGGGTTATTTCATGTTGGGTTGGTCGGGTTTTTGAGCACCCCTAGGTAAAATGGTCCTTTTGTTATTTTTCTCCATTTTAACTATGTAAATTAACTAACCTTTTTAAGTTAAGGACCAAAATGTATACATTGAAAGTTAAAGGATTAAATAATCAAATTTTACAGAGGTCTTTTTTTGTTAATTTTCAGAACTTAAAGAACTACTCTTTCCCCGTTACCCCGTAACCCTTCTCCCTATCCCGTTCTCGGCGACCCAAAACATCTCCCCTTCCAGCTCGCCTTCTTCGACAACTTAGAACCTGAAAATTAAACGAGAAACCCCCTGTCACCCCCCTTTTCCATTTGGAATGACTGCTGGCCTCCCCCTGATACGTGTTTCTCTATAGGTTTGTGGAGAAGACGCGGTTCGCCGACCAACCATCACCCACTCACTGTTCCACTCACAGCCTCATAGGACCATCGTTGCCAACCTCTCCATATCTGGTTCGATGATATCCTCCCCTTCAATCTTTGGTATCAAGCCTCGCTATCTGCATCCTTCTCATGTTTTGGCTATTTTTTAAAACAAATTGCAAAAAAGGTCCAGTTTAGTCTGGTTCAATCAGTCTTTGTGATCCAACAGTTATTTGAACACCCTAGTATTTCGAGTTCGCTAGCAATGAAAAGGAGCCTTAACAATGAGCCTTTTTATTTCCACCATTCAAAGCGTCGCCACCGCATATGTGATAGTCATTGGTTGCTATCATAAAACTGTTGCCACCCATAAGCCCCATTATTCGACTTGCAACACGCATTAAACAATAAGGTTCACTTAATCGAAGATTAAACACAAAGTCTTACCTCAATTTGCTTCAAAAACTTTGACGAAACACCTAAACTTCGAACCAACTTTATGGCGGTTCCCTTTTGGTTTTGCCACAACCAAATTATGGTTTTGTTGTGTCAATCATTACGATTTCAATGGCATAGACATCTTATTTGGTGCACACAAATGACCCTGCACAATAGGAGATCTACACAACATAAGAGGATCATAGCCTTCTAGAAGCGGGGTTTCCATAACCCCCAATTTCAAAATTCCTGATCAACGACATTTACATAATTCTGTTTTTTTCTTCTTCCAGTCTTGAGTTTTTCATCTTTGATTTATATGGTACGAAAACACTAGCGGGATTCGTGTTTTTTGGTCTTTCTGGCATTTATTTTAAAGTTCACACAACGTATTTATCATTATTTTCTTGAAACATTTGCGTTCACAAAACATGTCTTTTTTTGAACTCAAAAAATAAAATAAGGTTGTTTATAATTGTACGTAAGTAACAACAAATATATGAATCAATCCGAATGAGCTTCAGTCAATTGAAGCATTGGAACGGTATTCGTCTATTCCCCTTTACCCTTTAATCACAAGGGTAGTGCTTTATTGGTTTGAGCTTAATTCTAAAGGTCAAAAGTACCATGAGGTCTCATGTTCAAATCCAAGGAGGAATAAAAATCCCCTTGTGGCCACGGAGGTTCAAATGCAATGACTCTGAGCTATCTGCAAAGCAGATGGTCGCCATACGATTAGTCGGCTCGCATAGCGGGTTGGATATCCAAGTTAATCAAAAAAAAAATATGGTTTTCTTTCTCCATTATATGTATACACGCGTACATAAATTACCGGTAAGACGTTGGTTTTGCTCCTTAACGGTCTCCCGTTCGAGTCCTTAGGATCAACAGGAATTGTGTAACTATTAACTTAAGGAGCCCATAAGACCAACCAGTAAGGTATTCATAAACTAATTCAAATATCGGTGATTATTATGCATAGACCGTACATTCGTACACATATTTTTGTCAATTTAAAGAAAAAAACTTGGCCACCTAATGTCAAGATATATTTCACGTACATGATTCATAAAAAAACGAGACTGTTTTGGTTTCGCTGTATGTGTATCATTCCCTTGGTGAATAAAATAGTTGGCCCAATAAAATCGTGGGCTACTAAACCTAAGATCTAATGGGCCTTGTTTTGTTTGTAAATTTTAATTCACATTCTTAGCCCATTTTGTTTTTTTTTTTGTTGCAAAAATAAATAAATTATATATTGCGGAGCTTAGCGAGTGCTTTCGGGTTGAGAGTAATGCTCTTTGGGTGAGAGTTATTAGAAGTATTTACGGATGGGACGGGGGTCTTATCGAGTCCGTTGTTGCTACCAACGACAAAGGCTCGAATTGGGGGAATATCGTTCATATAGGAAGAGATATTGAGAGTTGTGGGTGGACTTTACGACATCTTTTGGTAGGAAAATAGGAGATGGAAGGGATCCTCAAATGGGTTGGGAACTTTAAATTAAGTGATAGATGCCCGAGAGACTTTACGACATCTTTGATCGTGGGAAGTGGTTTAATAGGAGCTTGAGCTTGAGCTCGAGTAGCTTGTTAAAAAACTCGACTCATTTACACCTCTACTTCCACCAACTCGATGAAATCGTTGCACCAACAGACAAAGAATGGAATTGAGATCGATTCCTTTGGCGTGTAATTGTTGAAGAACAAGAAGCCGGCTCAGCAAGATGTTGACTTTTCTTGGCGCTATCTTGTCCCATGGTGTTGAAAAACCGGTGATTGAAGTCGGGAGAACGTTGATGTCGACCATATTCCTAAAAACTTTAACTTGGAAGGTTCCGTTTTCATGTAAGAACCACCGATCCTTATCCCTGTCAAGAGTATTTAAAGAAACATTTTGCAAAATCGAAGAAAATTTATCTCGAGCTCGAGTCGATCTCTAACACAAAATAAAGTTTGCTTAACTTAACGAGTCGAGCTCCATAACACTAATGGTCGGCTCGACTCGTTTGAAAGATCGATTAAACTTTACGAGTCAAGCCGAGCCATTTGATCATACACTTTTTTGAGTCAAACGTTTTTATATGCTTACAAATTATATAATCAAAATATAAAAATTATCAAGCTTGGGTAAATAAACAACTAGTTAATCGATCAAGAATTCGAGCTCATAAACGAGCATCGAGCTCAAACAGTGAAAAAAATATTTGAGCTTGAGCCCGACTTTGCAAACGTTAATTGAGCTCGAGCCTGATATTATTTTTCTCGAGCCGAGCTTGAATAACCTGCTAATCGATTCGACTCGACTCGTTTATATCCTTAGGTGGATATCTCTAAGGTGCAAGTCCTCCAAAAATATTGTTAAAATTGATTAAACAAACATTTAACAAAATACAACTAAAAATAATATTTATTAATATATATTATGGATATAATCACTACAACAAAATTGTATTTATAGAACGCCACCAATTTCTAAGTGTCCTAATAGACTGTTTTATAGGACTTAATTTTTAGAACCAAAATATGAATCGTTCTATCTAAATACGTTGTAATAAGTTGATAAAACATTTTGGACGTCTTAACAAGTTTTTTATGACACTTTTGAGACAAGACGTCGCATTAACAAATTTTATAAGACATTTTTGAGAAAGTGTCCTATAAACTCATCTTTTTATATGACACTTTTTCAAATAGTGTCCTACAAAATTGCTAATTGGACTTTTCTATTAAAAATGTCGTAAAAAACTTGTTTCTCAAAAACGTCCTATAAACGCCTTTAGATAGGACACTTTTAATTTTTTGGTCCTAAAAATAAAGTTTTGTAAAACAATCTATTAAGACGGTTAACTTGATTTTGTTATAGTAAATGGTTTTTCTAGCTGGATAACTTGATTTTTAGTAATGAAATATTTATTTATAAAAAAAATTATCACTTTAATTCAAACGAGTATTCATGACATAAAAGTTATTATAAACTAAGGGGGTGTTTAGGATTGGTTATAAAAACAATTTATTAATTTATTCCGGTATGACATCGATAATAAGCATTTTTAGTTGTTTGAATAAAGAACTTATACCGGTGCCAAACCGGTAATAAACAGTTTTTAAAAGAAGTTAAACTCTTTTGACTTATAATAAGTTGATAAGTGCTTTTATAGAAAAATATACGTTATTTCAAATAAACAATTACAAACACCCATAAGTACTAATATTTTTTACCATATTAATTATAATTGTTTAATCATATGACAATTTGTTTGCAATAAAATGGGATATAATAATAAAGGATGAGTGAAATAGAAAATAAAGTAAACTATAACTTTCGTCCTTATGGTTTGATATTTATGACGATTTTTGTCCCTGGTTTTTAGAAATTGTTTTTTCCATCCCTGTGGTGTCATTTTGTTTCTTTTTTCGTCCTCCAGTTTAACAATATATAAAAACCCCATTAAACTTAGGGTAATTTGGTCTTTCACCATCCGCCCTTTTCGCCTTTGTGGATAGATCAAAGCTCATATCCCATTGCCAAAATCCTTGTTTGAACCGCTCCATCTTTTGTTTCTTTCTTCCTTATAGAACCGATAACTAGAGTCCGTTTTATCGACGCTAGAAGACCTTGAACGGTGACGACATCCATCGATATGCGAAAGGACCCGAATCGGCTTCCGTTTCCATAATCTTTTCTTCTCTGACGACGAAGAATCTTGTTTTTCCGGTTTGTTATCTTGAAACAAATTCTTGGAAATGATCGGTGTTTATTGTTCCGATGGGATTAATTAAGTTCCGATGGATCCCGGATGGAGATAAAGGCTGGAGATGGAGGCAACGTCGGTCACCGTCACCGGTGACCACCACCATTGCAACATTGTTGACATCCATTGGTTCAGGACCGTGACCTCCTCCCCCTTCTCCCTTTCACAACTCGTTGAAGGTGTGTAAAACGAAACCGATTTCACGAATTTAGTGACACTTTACACCTCATGGCCGTATTTGGATTTTGGGCACAAAGAGGTGTGGGTGGTTGGTGTCTTCCGTTAAAAAATCATAAATAGTTAAAAATTGAAGAAATACAGAAACGACAAAAATGCCCCTGACATTTACTGGATTTTTATGACAGAGTTAGTCAGAGGGACGAAAAGAGAAACGGATTGCAAACCATGAGGACAAAAAAACAGTTTTTAAAAACCAGGGACGAAAATTGTAATTTACTCTAAAAAAACAATAATACTGTAAAAAAATCATGTTTTTTAACATTATTTTTGATTTTTGGTGGTAAATTTTGGAATTTACCCTCGGTAAATATGACTTATGAGTTATTTGCCCTAAAAATTTAGGGTGAAAAACAAATATGGGTGTTGTTCCAAAGTAAAAAATATCTCCAGCTTTACGTACGCATCTGCTTTTGCATGGAATAACAATCATTTCTTTCCTCTTTTTCATGCAATTTTGGAGACATAAATTGGAAAAATAAAAGTTTGAAAATATTGCTGATGGAAAAAGGCATAATTTACGCTTAAAACATACCAATAAATCAATCAATCTTTTATAGAAAAATGTAAAAAAAAATAAAAATAAAAATAAAAAACCGGTGATACAACAAACAACCCTTCAAAATTCACATGTGAATGTTAGTTTATAATCACATGCGAATGTTGTTTTAAATTGTAGGTAACAAAGCAACATCAAACCATAAAAGATATTCTAGTCATAAATATAATATTTTGATAAGCACAGAATATCACAAACATGTTTAAATGTTCTGTAAAATGTTTTTCAGAAATTAGTTTAAAGGAATAAATAAATTGTCATCGGTTCTTTTTTATAGGACACTTTTGAAAAATATCCTGTAGAAACACATTTTTACAGGACATTTCTTTTGATAAGTGTCCTATAAACACATATTTTATGATATTTTTCTTAAAAAATGTCTTATAAAAACATATTTTATAGGACGCTTCTGAAAAGTGTCTAAGAACACATATTTTTGTAGCATGTTTGTTTCTATAAGATATGTACAAGGACTAATAAAAAAATGTTTTCTTTTAAAATTGTTCTAAAAACTTGTTAGAGCGCTAAAAAGCTTCTATATCGACACATCAACTGTTTATTCATACAGAGTGCGTCTTGGTACACCCGACATGACATAACAGATATAACTGTTTCACGTTTGGCATGACTTTTATATGGAACAGACGTGTACACAAAAAAGCAAAGTGGAATTGAATATTTCATCCCACTGCACGAAACAAGGTGAAACAAACATATATTTTACCAGTTATCTCTTCTTCTACTCTTGAGGATTAAACGATGACCAAAACCCGTTCCGTTTTCCTTCCTAAACAGTTGTAATCTACAGTTTTGTTATATCATATCCTGTTTTGAATAGATAAGTTTCATAAAGTAGGTATAGCATGTTTTTTTATATGAGAATATATAGAGATAAAAAGTGTATATACAATGAATATAGGTGGCAAGTGAAAGGAAAGGATGGTCAAAGGTAGAAAGTTGAGACCCACACGAGGAACGGTGATTGAAGCATATTTACTTTAATAGAATGATTACATGAATATGTAATGATGTGGTTTATGAAAAAAAAGCCCACATTAATCCCTTTTATTTTCAAAACCATCATTACCTTCCACCAAAATGTCACATTTCAAATCTTAAAGCCACATTTTCACACCCACCCAAACTCCTATTTTTCTTCCCCCAATAAGTTTACAAAATTATTCAATGCTTGACAGGCCATCATCACCAAAAATAAAAAAAATACTGAAACATATGTGGAATCCTGTGAGATTACTTTTTAAATGAGTTTTTGAACAGAGAAGAAAGGTTATTCGTAGAGTTGGTTCAAATAAGAATACTAAATATTGCGACGAAATAAGGTAAAAAGGGGCAGACCCACTCTATTGCATACAGTAGCAAGAGTCACCACTTCGTTTCTCTGTCGTTGGTCGGTGTCAATGTATATATTTTAAAACTACAATGATAACACAAGTTTTTCATAACAAAGTAGGCTGGCATGGGTTTTCTTCCACCCTAGGAATGGGTTTGAATCTCATTTGTTTCATTTTCTTAGTTTTAACTTTTAATTTCATATTTATTATGTTTTTAGAAAGAAAAAAAAGTGCGACAAAAGACTCGAGCACATGACCCCATTTACGAAAAGTAAAGAACTAACCAACAGAACAATGCTAATTGCGTAAAAAATATTTTTATCTTCATTTATTATAGTTAAATGGTGCCACCACCATGAAAAAGTTTCTAGGTCCGCCTCTAATGTGAATCATTTAAAAAATCTAGAAAAAAAAAAAACCTATTTGAAAATGATATGCGAACCAACATTAACAGATTATTTCTGTATTCATATATAAACTTTTCCTTTTTGATTTTTTACGATATTTAGTTTCCTTATTTAACTTATAAGAGATTATCCAAGGAGTCGTTTACCTAAATGCTTACCTGGTAAGTGCTTAATGTTAGGAGTCAACAGTATAATTTATTTTATTGGGTAAGATTGTAGTACATCAAAACGTATCATATGCAACAATTTACTTGATAAGCGCTTACCCGGGTAAGAGTCGTCACCCTCACTTACCGAGTAAGACTCTTGTACCTTGCCACGTAAGATTCTTGGCCATTGCCATGTTCATCCAGTATTGAAAATTACCCGATAAGTACTTACCAGGCAAACCTTTAGTAAACGGTCCCTAAATCTGTCAAAATAAACAAATAAAACAAATGGAAGTATATATCTTGATTTTCTATTTTTTTATAAAAATATTAAATAATTATTGTTTGGATTAAAATATTTGTTATGGAGGTAATGATGAAATTAAGATTTATATGAATAGAAAATGATAGATATTGCATGGTGACATGCAATTGAAATAAAAAAGAGTCATAAGTCAAAAGAACAAACACAATCTTTAGCATAATTGGTAAGACTGAGCTGGGTTCAATTCTTGTACTTAAAATACCATCATTACCATCAAATCTTATCATATCAGTACAATAAAATCAGTTTTATAAGACGTCAAATATGTTTAAATTTTCAGATCAGCTATTCTATAAAACCAAATAATTGTAACACTTCCTATATAAAAATTACAACAAGTTGATAGAACAGTTTGAGATATCATATGTCGTAACAAGTTTTTAGGACATTTTTGGAACACCATATGTCCTATTAACCCCCTTTTTAGGACATTTTTTAAGAATGTTCTACAAACCCGATTTTATTGTAACGTTACAACACAGTTGATTTTAGAATAGAACGAGGAATCACTTTGGATTAATGAATAGGATTTTGAGGAGTTGGAAAATTTGGAACCTTTGTTAACATATAGTTTACAAGAGCCCCCATACAGAACTGAATTTACTTACTTACCCCTTCCCAATTCAAATGAATCCATATTTCTTCAGAAAATACATATAGAAAAAAATAAAAACAAAGAAAAAGAAAAGACCCCACAATTTCTTTTCTTTTTTTCTGGTTCCATTATCATGCATCTGTCCATGCAGCAAAAACTGGGATGTGAGGCCTCAGTTGGGTTGTTCCTGTTGGAATCCATGTGCCTGATGAATTAGAATTAGAATTTCCAAGAAACTTGGAAGCCGACGGCGGCGTTCCGAGGATCATCGGCAGGTTGTTGTTTCTTTCCGGGCTATCTTCTCGCGAGCTGCTCAAACTCGTCACCAGAGAAGAAGCGTTGGATAGATGTGTCCCAAGTTTAGAGGACTGATCATCTCCCTCCAGCCCAGTTCCAGTAGTAGCATTCTGATCATATAGTGCCATTTTCCAGTCCAACATGTTGGTGGTGGCCGTTGCATTGGCGGTGGTGGTGGTGGTGGTGGCGGCCGTGGTGGTGTTGGGTTGATCACCATTTTGAGTAATTTGGTCGGATAAGAGGTCGTTTGATGGTTCTACTTCTTTGGTTCTCCTAGCTAGTTCTCCGGCCAAAAGGGTGTTACTTGCAATGATCTTTTCAACATTATACCTTGATATATCGAAATTTGTAACCGCGTTAATGCCACGGAACTTGATGGCGGCCACATCATATGCTTCGGCTGCCTCCTCTTGAGTGCCTGTCATTTCAAATTTGTTGAAGCAAAGTACAATACAAGGAGGGAAAATAATGTACTGACTTGTACGGGTTTTTGATTAATCCTATGGGGCCCTAAAGACGGGGAAGAACGGGAGGATGAGGAGTCTCAAGATCGAGCCTTTATTAACCGGTTGAACGTTAAATAATGTACAATGAAGTGGGTCCTACTTGAAATGGCTTTTGTGAATTGTACCAAAAACTGAAAATGCAGCAAAGACATAAATGACATAAAAACATGCATTGGGCATTGGATGTAAGAGAGTCACAGAAGATGCTCTTGAGAAAAATCAGCCTTCTTTGTTGACAAAAACAGCTTTGATCATCATCTTAAAGGTCAAGATTTTCAGAGATTCTGAAGGATGTTTTTAAAAGCATTCACATCTCTGTCTAATTGGTTATTCTTTTATTTATAATTATAAAAAAAAGGATAAATAAATAAATAAAAAGGTCCACTTTTCTTAATGTTTTGAAATCAAGAAAATTGATTAAGAAAATGAGTTCAATTTACTTACTGAATGTGCCCAGATAAAGATCCTTGTTCCCAGCCACACGCCCGATTCGGGCTTGCCAACGACCATGTTGATGGTGTCTGCAAGTTAGGAATAATAAAGAGAACCATTTTACTTCATTGTTTTTTTCAAATAAAACATGTATATATAATATACACACATATATGTACACATATATAGACCCTTTCTAGACCTTGTTACTCCTCTGTAAACTGAGGCTCCCCTAGAGAAACCACTGCTTCTCCTGAAAACACAAGGATATAAGTTGAAGTATTGTTTTGGTTGTGTATATATATATATATATATATATATATATATATATATGTAGATATTGAATGGTTGAAAAATGGGAGTTTAAAGAGTTGCCTTCTCAAGTGAGCTACATATTCTTGTCTGGACATGTTCTTCATTTCTACAACTTCTTGTTCATAGTTTTCCAACTGACCAGAAAGGTATTATAAGATGTTATATTCTAACCATTTCTAGAAAACCGATAAGATTTCACGATCAGAAAGCTACCGGAAAATTGATGTGAGTTGCAGGTCCCCAATACTTAAGTGCTGCTAAATCATAAGCCCTTGCAGCTTTCTCTTCCATATCATAACCACCTAAAAATCAAGAATAAAGTACTCATTTTTCTATCATATTTACACCAAAACTATAAAAAAGAATTCAGACAAAAACATGAAATTGAGGCTTACCCAGATAAACTGAAGCCAAGAATTGAATCCAGAAAGCAAGAAAACAAGAAAATTGGTGAGAATTTGTAGTAATTATTGGTCAACACAAGCATAAAAAGGTGACAAAGTGTAAAAAAGTCAACATGGATTCATTATGGTGTTTTTTGTGTTTTCATTTCTAACCTTGTCTTCCCTTCCTGCTTTGGCCTTCTTTTTTGCAACTGTTGTCCCACAAATGAGCTTCATATCTACCAGTCCATCTATGCCTGATAAAGAAACAGATTCAGAGAATACCCACATAACAAAACTAGAAATTTTACTTACAGAAAACTAGAAATTTTTACTTGAAAGAAAAATCAAGAAATGAACCTGGTGACACCTCTATACTGAGAGGTTCTTTGACCAAATGTATCTAAAGACTTCCTATGAACAATCTGCTTCTGTTGATCCACTTTTTCAGACCCTCTTTTCTTGGAATCCAAAACCACACAATCAGTGACATTAGCAGGAGGTATGATTTGCTGCTGTGATTGTGAACAGCCAAAGCTCATTGACAAGCTAAGTGACTGTAAATCTCCGTAACCACCACCACCACCATGATCACCACCACCAATACCAGAATGATAGTTTCTTGAAATCCAGTTCTTCATACTATTGATGTCATCATCTTCTCCAATACTTGGTAGATGAAGGTTACAACTATCTGCAGCAATCTGAGCCTCCTTGACTTCTTCTTGTTGTACAGTTTGGTACAAAGCTCTGAAGCCAGAGTAATCTGGGTAGTGTTGGGGTTGAATCTGATGTTGCTGATGCCTATGGTTGTGTTGTAGAGTCTCATGATCAGGATTTTGGTTGTAGTACATTGTACTGCTATCTAAACCAAGAGCCATTGTAGCTCCTCCTCTGTCAAAGTCAGGGGTCCCCATTGTTACACCACCAAAAAAATTCTCAAGTTTTGGTGGAGTTGAGCTAACCATTCCTAAAAGACAACACATTGTTGAAAACTTTTTAAGCATAAAAGGAAACATATTTAGATACAAAAAAACAAGAAACAAACCTTGCGATTGTGATCTGGTTATGGCTTCCATTAAGCAAAGTGAACCATCTGACTTCAGGGGCATAATAGGGAAAGCAGAGTAAAGCCCACTTGCATTTTCACTTTCAACTCCAGAACAGTAAATATTTGGGTAGTTGAAATGAGAAGGGAGGTTGAAATAAGTTGTGGGATTTGAAGAAGAAGGCTGAGTAGCGGCATCTGAAGGAGGAGAACCTTCCATTGTTGAAGTTGTAGAACTAGTGTTCATATGAGGAGAAAGAGAGAAGCCCAACCAGTTGTTACTGTTTTTGTTGTTGTCATTGTTGCCATTGTTGCCATTGTTGTTGATTACAGACTTCATTTTCCTTTATGAATCTAACTCACTTTCACACATGGAATAAAGAAAAAGGGATTGTTAATCCAAAGCAAGTTTTGATTTTCTTTCTTGATGCAAAGCTCACTCAATCATTGGGCAGCTAGAAAAACTAATCATACTTTGCTTTCCCTCCATTTTTGAAACTAAAAACAAGGTGGGAAGGAGGAAGAGCAGAGGTCAAGAGTGTTTTTTTGTTTCCTAGTTGCAAGACTTAATAGAAACAGAATCTATAACTATATATTTATAAATGAAATCAGCAAACCACAAACTCACTAGATGAATTTGTTAAATGAAAAATTAACCACATATGTTAATCTTTATCAATCTCCCTTTGGACCCTCCTGGCCTTCCCCTCTGAAAAGATTTCTAAAGGAGAACCAAAGCAAGTTTCTTTAAACTTATACAAAAAGAATGAGTTTACAGCAAACAATGCTGGCATCCTTCCTGCATAACATTGGGATCCGTGCTTGAGAAAGACCACCTCTTTTGCTTTTCTTTTTTTTTTCTTTTGCTTTATGTGATACATGGATATATAGATATAGATATAGATATAGATATAGATATATGTTATGTAATATATAATTTGCATTTATATGCAATTTCTGGTATATTCTTTAAACTCTTTACTTCAACCCCATCCTTGTAAACCATAACCCGTATGTACTAAAAGTATCATAAAAAGTTTCAAGATCTTATTCTGTGGTCACCAAGATATGGCTATGGATTCCATTTACTTAAAAGAAACAAAAAAGAATCCATATAATGAAATATTTTGCTTAATATCCCTCATTAAGCACAAGTGCTAAACAGTTTCCTTTTTAAATCCCAAGGCATATCAGTCTATCACATTTATACTTCTTGCTCAGAAAGAGCAGAAAATCTTGATTAGGGTTACAAACTATTATATTGTAGAGTTATGTTTGTGTGTATAATGGGACAAGAATAACATCTATCAAGATTTGAATTGGATATTTAAAGAATGAAACTTGCACCCTTACCCTTTTCTTTTACGTCGACTTAATGCATTTCTACCTACTAATTTTCTCCTACTAATAAAATATTTTATAGGACTTAAGTTTATAGGAACAAACTAGAAAATATCATACCTAAAAATGTTATAATAGATTTATAGGACAAGTTTTTTTACGATGTTTTACAAATAAAATATGGTATTAGCTATTTTATGACAATATTTGAAAAAATGTCCTATATAAAGATGGGTTTATAGCAGATTTCTCAAAAGTGTCCTATAAAAATAGTTAATAGGACAGTTTATTTTAAAAACGTCTTAAAAAGCTTGTTAAGATGCTTAAAGGCGTCCTATAAACCTATTATAACGCTTTTAGACAAGATGTTTTATAGTTATGTCCTATAAACTTATGTTTTATAAAGTATTTTACCACGAACGTACTTACACAGTCTACACGTACTATAAAACAAATTTTACTGTGGTGTTCAATGTATGATTTAGTCTGATTCTGATACAAATATGGATGCAACACCCTTTCTTTTTTCCCATGAAGAAGTTACAGATTTTGATCCCTAACCCCACTCGTTCTATCCATCTATGCTTCATTAATTGCATCCATGTTTTCTTTCTGTAATACTCACTTCCGTGAGGGATATTTGTGGTTATGTTTTATGGTGATTTCTTGAGTTTGAAACCTTCCAAAAGATATCCAAAGAGATGGCAATGGAAGTTATGAAAGAGGGTCTGTTTAAAACTGCAAGAGATGGACAGAGAGAGAAGCTAAGATAGATTTTCTTCACAAGAGGCAAAAAGACAAAACAGTCCAGTTGTTCAGTTCATAAACAGTAGACCACAACATGTATAGGTTTGATATTTGTGGTTTTGGAGTGTCTACAATTGTCAATGTCTATATGGGTCTATACGTATATACTACTGAAGTAATACACACCATCTACTGCTTACTGCTTACTGCTTACTGCTTACTGCTTACTGCTTACTGCTGATTGCTTATGGATTACAGCAGCAGCAGCAATAGAAATAGGGTATCTTTTGATCTATAGCTAAGCAGCTATGGATGGTATGTGAGCAATAGGGTTTTCATAGCTGGTCTGATGAGAAGTGCCTTGACAATGAGCTAAACGACGCCGCTTCAGACTGCCAGGAAACATACTGAAAGAGGGTAAAGTAATTGCTCCATCCTTTTGGACTTTGGTTAAACAACGATATGTTTTTGACTGACAAATCAACACAATATTTGCAGTGCCATACCCTACCCCTCTCCTCCGTATATTCAAATACTTCATATATATACATACATATATATATATATATATATATATATATATCCTCTTTTAGTTTCTGTAATAGTATCAAAGAAAATGTATTTTTCTGTGTTCTGTTTTTTCACTTGTGGGTAGCAAAACTGGGAAGATAATCAAAATTAGGGTTGCATGAGTTTTTTGCATGACAAAGTTGTCAATGGAGACAGATTTTCCAGTAGGAATAATTTGGTGTTTTTGGAAAAGGTGAGAGAGATATGGGAGAAAAGATAAAGAAACCGTGTACTGTGAAGGTGAAGGATGGTGGGGAAGAAATCCCCACCCCCTCAAATTCTTTTTTTGATTGTAGTAATGATGAGACTAAATCCACCCCACCATAATTCAGACCCCATTTTGTAATTTTCCCTCAAATAGTTAACATCCACAGTTAATTCAAGTATATCTTTTTTGCTAGATTATCTTCATTAAAAATAACATTTACCCGTTAAAGATTCTTCCAAAATACTCTAGAAACCACAAGTCAACATCACAAGACACATTTTCTCGCGTTTTAGCTACAAAACAGTGCGACTTTGGCTTTTGCATTTTGTCGTAGATGTAAGAGAGTATTGCGGTTTTTTAAAGGTTTTTACAGTGAGCCTACTTTTTCAATGAATTAGACAAATTTGTCAAAAACGCAAATAAAAGTGTGTTACGGCGTTTACTTCCGGTTTCTTGACTATTTTATGTAAAAAGAAATTGTGAGATGGTTATAAAGTGTTTTTTCTATCAGGTCGTCATTCGAGATGATAACCCTTGTATGCTACCATAAATCAACAGTTCAAGATAAAATCAAGATCATTTATTAATAACAAAGTTTTACCCTTCAAATTCTTTCATTTTCACCAACCTTTTGAATCAGAGAGATAAGCCCTTCACTTATCATTCCTTTGTCTGCTGGTCATCTCATTCCCAACCTTTTCAATTATTGAACCCCTCTTTTTGGTTCTTGTTACCATACCAGAATCATTATGCCTCATAATTCAAGTTTAAGTCTTTTTAGCTCCTAAAATAGGATCAGTTAATGAACAATAATAGAAAAACAACTATGACCATTTTTCACCAGGGGGAGGTGGTCTGTTTGACCTGTGTCTATTGCAGAAATGTGAAAATTTTGCAGAAGGGGGGTGGGGGTGGGGGGAAGCCTCTAACATACTCAACTACCATACTTAAATTTTGTGTCTCCTAGCTTTTGATTCAAAGTACAAAACCATATTAATAGTGCATCTGGCTTTCCATGCCTTATAGAGGTACATTGAGCACTAAAGGTGTTGAGAAGAAGGTACAGTACCCTAAAGATCAGAAAGATAAAAACTTTACTTAATATCACCCATAAAGATTATAGAAACACCATAAAACAAGAAAGAAACATAAGTAGAGATCTAATGAACATATAAACTTCCCATATTGTGTCTAGATTAAACTAAAGAAAAGATCTCTAACCCGAAGTGGGGAGACAGAAAGATAAGATTTTTACTTAATATCGCTCCATAAAGATTATATAAGAACACCCGTAAAACAAGAAAGAAACATAGGCAGAAATCTAACGGACGTTTAAATTGCACAGAAATCACACTTCCTTGTCTAGATTGAACGGTTAAGTGACGAAAAGATCTATAACCCTAAGTGGGAGACAGAAAGATATGAACTTTGCTTGATATCACTCATAATGATTATAAGAAAACACCCATAAAACAAGAAAAAAACATAAGCAGAAATCTAATGAACATTTAAACTTCCCGGAGATCACACTTTCTTGACTAGATTGAACCGTTTTGTGAAGAAAAGATCTCTAACCCAAAGTGGGGAGACGGAAAGAAAGGCGAATAGAGTGGTCATATGACCAAACACTATTTGCTTAGGTGGGTTCAAGCTCAAAACTTTCTTTGCTATATGTCGTGCGAATAATGTTGCATCTGTGGATTTACCAACTTGTGAAGCTCTAGCGCGCTCGGCTATATCTTCGCTAAAATCTTTATAGAGTTTCCAATCGTAATTCGACAATCTCCCTGTGTTGTGACTCCCTAAATTTGATCTTATAGCCCCTGGAATCACTAAAACCACATTAATACCAAATGGCTTTAATTCCAATCGAAGAGTGTGGGTGATTGCGTGAACCGCTGCTTTGGTAGAACAATACGAGCCTGCCCAAGGGGTAGGAGCTTTTCCGACAACACTGCCTACATTAACTATAATCCCACTGTTTCGGGCAGCCATGGAAGGCACAACTTGTTGCACCATTCTAAGTTGTCCTAAAGTGTTGATTTCATAAGCCCTTTTTATCTCATCTAGCGGGAGCTCGGCTAGTGGGCCCGTGCTTCCGATTCCAGCGTTATTGATCAAAACATCTATCCGACCATGCTTGGAGATAATAGCATTTACGGCCGATGAAACACTTTTATCTGATAAAACATCAAGCTCTAATGTTTCTATCTGTTGTTCTTGTAGCTCAGATAAGTCATCCATCCTTTGAGCGATATCAGAAGCAATCACGAGGCAGTTTTGTTCTGCAAACGCTTTGCAGTATTCGTACCCAATCCCGCCTTTAGCACAGCCGGTTATCAGGACAATTTTCTGGTCACTCATCTCTTTGGTGATTCAATCTTTTAAGTTACCATAATACACTTATAGGGGAAGTCTCTGTTCCTCCGCTAAATGTTTATTATTTTAAGGTTAGAATTTAAGAATATGCTTTGATTAGTTCAAGACTGCAGGCCCTTTGATTAGTTAAAGATTGCAGGCCATAACCAGATTAAAAAGAAGGTGAAAACTTTATTAATGATACCTGTGAATGTTAATGTTAAAAACTGTATGAGACCGGCCTGTTTTTTAGGACCCGTGAAACCAAGAAAACATTAAATCTTTAAAGCAGAACACTGAACCTTTACAGCAAAACACTGTTAAGGAAAAAGAACACTAACCCTTCATAACAAAAACACTGCAAAGATTTTCACAGTTGTTCTCACAGTTTTTATGAAAACTGGGTGGTTCTATGGGAAGACAACCCTAAGAGTTTTTGGTACTATGGATGTGTTGGGAAATAATTAAAGGGGTCATTGAGAATAATTGAGTTGTGAGTCCAAGTGTGTGTAAATTCAGGTGGGATTTGGGGAACACTAAAATCCAAAGAAAATCTAATGGAACATGAAAGATTACAAAAACCCAGAAAACCAATGGGCAAACAGATATGATAAAGAACACAGATAGCAACCCAACTGAGAATGACTACAGAAACTTAATGGATGACTCCAAACACCCCCCCCCTTTCCAATCTCCCTTTCAATTAAATCTTTTAGAGAGAGATTGAAAGATATATATATATATATATAATATATATATAGAGAGAGAGAGAGAGAGAGTGAGGGAAAGAGACTTATCCTCACCATTAAAGTGGTTCTCATTTAAGTCTCTGTTAAGCTAATTCTGCAACTCTCTCATGGCAGGAGATGGACAGAGAGAATCTTAAAGTGAGTATGACATCACTCACATGTCTTAAGGGATATATGTGACATTTCACACACACAGCAAGAAGGAAGAGAGAACATTACTTTGCTAAATATGTTTTACTTTAATTAGCAAACAAGACCCCACAATATATCTTTAACACAAACACAGAAAAACTCCAAGAAACTACAATCAAAGTATGCATCTTTACTACCCTCCCATATATATAAACTTTGAATAATTCTAAGGTAGAATCTTGTAAATCTAGACCGTTAGATGCTAGATGGTAAATATAATAGGACACAGAAACAAGGGCACCCCCTAAAGTACCCAAAATCCTAGGACCCCCTCTAGCTTCTAGGGCCAGGAACAAAGGGCAAAAAAGAAATTTCAAGCATTGAATTCAATACCCATTATCTCAAAAGTGGTTGGTTGGTAACCAGAATCCATTCAAAATATTCGGCACCTCGAGATTCATGAAGGTGCCTTTCATGTTTGTCTACTCTTTTGGCCTTGGAAATATGGCTTCATTTTGCTTTTTTAGAGCTAAAAAGTTAGCCAAATAAATGTTACTTTTATGTCGTTTATAAATGAATTTTAAGGTTATTTCATCTAATCGATCTACAAATTTGGCAACTTTTTTTATGGGATTATGATTTAGAACCGTTATTGATCAAATTATTGAACGGAAATCGAATCTACTGAATTTGAGAAGTTAAAGAAACCGTCTAAAGATTGAAAAATAGAATGATGGAATAAAATCCAGTTCCGGTGATGTAAGAAAAGAAAATGGAAATCATAAACACAAATATCGCTTCCTACGGTTGAATATGATCTCTGATTTTAGCCACCAACTTTGTACAAAAGATAGTGTTGGGGTGGACAACGACGGGATCGACTTGCATCCACCTCGCCTATAAAAGTAGGTAAGTGTTATGCTTCTAGATGTTGCACAAAAGAGATATGTATATACAACATAAAGCTAAAAAGCAAAACCCATAAATATTTTAAGAATCGTGAGAACTAGTATGAAGTATATGCATCGATGCATTGATACATATAAATATAGAAATTTAAGAGAATCTGCCTTAGTGCATGTATACTTGCATACGTAGTAGATATGCATTAATGAACATACTAATTGCAAAAATACATATTTTAAACATGTATACGCATCAATATATATATATATACACACATACATATATGCATATACAGGTTTTCTAAGATTTTTAGGTATATAACCTTAAATGAGATTTTAATTAAATTCATGACCTTCTCATGAATATAAACCCATTTATTCTTATATAGTCAGAAGGTCATGAATTTAATTAAAAACTCATTTAAGGTCATTTACCTAAATAACCCCGGATTTTCGAAATATTATTGCTCTTGTCTTAGTTGAATAGCTACATGTTACAAGAATTTTAACAAAATATGTGTCATGAAAGCAGGCCAAAATCCGAGGGATAAAGAGAAAAGCCCATTTACCCTTTTTAGTGAGGGCTTGTTTCTAACATCTAAGAAGGCAATAGTTCACTTTGCATCCCGAGGGTTGTTTGATAATTGTTGAATGATTTGGTGCTGAATGATTAAAAAATTCTCATGATTATAGTACAAAATAAAATATAATTGTTTGGTAATTGTGTACAATGAAATTAGGGCTCTTAATGGTTAAGGGAGTCCCAGGATACAAAAGTCATTAAACATGATTCACCTCTTAACGATTCAGAGGTTGTCTCTTAATGGAACTATTAAGAGGTAAACAAACAAACTCTAAGACTACAAATGGTTAATCCCAATAAGAGTCCTAAACTGGAGTTAAAAAGTACATTTAAAACAACTAGGGTTTTTCTCTGGTTCTTTTTTGTGAAAAGTGTCATCATTCTATGCTAATTTAGAAAAAGCTAGTTATTATGCGAGATACGTTCGCTTAAATGATTGTTTTTGTAAATAACCCGACAACAAATTGTAAAAACCTTTGTTTGCATTCCTTAAAACAACTAATCCTTTAAAGCAGCCTTCGTATATTTATATCAAAATACAAAATTATGCAGTTAAATAGTTCATAAATAAAATCATCATACAAATAAGATTATGGGTTTCAAAGGCAATAAAAACAACTCAATTATGGTTTGTTTCGGCTGTTTAGCTCAATAACTTTATACAGAAGCTCGTTTTACAAAACGACCCAAAGGCAGGTCATTTACCATCATCATCAGATAAAGGCCGTTAAAGAAAAAACCATTTTAAAAGGTCGTAACATCACTACAAAATTTATTATTACCGAAATAAAACTAGTTGCAAACGAAATCATATAAATACCCTTTCAACTACACGATACGAGAGTGAAAAATAATCAACTTACCTAAAAGTCCGTCCAATATATCACCGATCCGTTGAACATTAATTAACAAGACTGCATCCATCGACTCCGATCCATTACAAACTCAAATCTTGATCAATAACCACCGCACAACCACCACCATCACCGCAGCCATTGCAATCCAAACTCAACCCTTCTTCACTAATCTCAGTATGGTCACCATCACCATCACCATCACCATTTGCTTGACCATCACTTCCCAAATGCAAATCCTCAAGCTTCTGAACCAAATTTGCTGCATTCTTTATCACTATATTAGAATCATCATCACCATCTTTGAGCACATTTGGGGTTCTATTCCTGTATTTGTGGGTACGTTTACTGCTGTATGGGGTGTTTCCATAGTAATATGGACTTTGGTAGGAATAAGTGTCTGCATAATAACACAAATTCTGATAATTGTTGGCATAATAACTTGGATTGAAGCTTTGATAGGGATAATAAATGTATGAAAGCCCTTCACAACCATAAGAAGCCCCAAATCCATATCCATTCATCCCATAATTGTAATACCCACCAAAATTACCATAAGAAGATGAAGCTGTAAAAGGGAAGGTGGTTCCATTGTAAACAGCATTGTAAGTATCATAATAATTCCCAAAATTCCGACTCATTCGCTCTTTCGAAACCGCTTTCTTCACTTCCACACGCTTGTTTTTCAACTCGTAAAACCGATTTTTGAGTACTTTCTCCGCGGTTTCTGGTGATTCGAAGGTAACGAAACCAAACCCTCGTGGTCTACTGGTTTCTTTATCACACATCACAACCACATCTTCCATAGAACCAAATTTCTGGAAATAATCCCTAAACTCATCTACTGTTAAATCAGCAGGTAAACCACCCACGAAAATCTTGGTAGAATTACTCAACTGATCATTGGTATGCCGGTGAATACGATCACATTGAGTTTGAGCCCTCAAATCATCCTACATTAATCATCATATTCCATACTTAAAAACTCGAAATAAGAAACAAGAAAACTACAATACAAGTGAAAGAAAATACAATCCGCCATTGATGTATTAAAGATCAAGAACACATATATATCCAATCTTTTGAGAGTACCGCCTACCGATCGCTCGATATAGTATTAATGATTGCAAAAACTAATGGAAAACTTGAGAATCGTGATGTGGGTTTGTTGAAATCTTTACCTTTTTCAAGATTTCTTGAGAAAGATCGTCGACGGAAGCCGTTGTGCCCTCTGATTCCATTGCGAGAAAAGGAAACCTAAACTATTGCGGGATTGGAGAGAAGAACGAAGAAAAACCGAAATAACGCCTGGTTTGGGCTTTAGGAGGTTATTAATAGGGACGTAATCGTTTACAGATTATAATAAAAGGGATTAATTATGAACCATGGTCAATGGGTTAGTTTCGTTATAGCCCTTCATCTTTCGAGAAATTTGTACTTTTAAGACTTTCCAAATATTATTTCTGCTTCATACACATTCTCCTTTAGGGTCTCTTCGGGGTTCGGATAGGATAGCACATGACAGAATAAGATAAAACATAACAAGATATGATAGAATAACTGTTCAATGGTTGGTAAGACAGAACTAGATATAACAAGTAAAATGACCAATTCACACATAATGAGTTGTGTATATATTTTGATTAATTTATTAAATTATAATAAAATAATTATTTTTTAATAACAAAATATATCATTAGAAGTTTTTCGTCAAAACAATTAAAATGACATCAAAATATTAAAAAAATTATGTAGCTTCCATTTGTGGGATGTAGGTATCGAATATGATCAATTTGATAGAAAAGATTGTATAGTCTTGAATACAGTAAAATGAAAATTTAAAAAACATAAAATACAATAAATAAAATTTAAAGAATGAATAATATATAAAAAGATGACTTATTTGATGTTTTAGAAAAAATTAAGTTTTATTTTGAGGTTATAGTGGTAAAATATAAGTTTGTTTCATCTTGTTAAACCATGTTCCATGTGATAGGAGTTGAACAGACCTATTCCACTATTAACACTTTGTTCTTATATGTTTCACATAAAAATCCTACCAAACATGAAACATAGATCTCTGTTATGTTATGTTATGTTTTGTTCTATCATGATCCAATGTATCAAAAGGCTAAACAGGCTACACTGCGTCTCACCACACCCATCATGCGGTTTAGAACGTTTTAGATGCCGTTTAACTATACTTTTTGGTGTGTTTTGCGGAATTTAAATTATTAAACTGCGGTTCAAAAGCACTATATATATTTATATTTTTGTAAGTATATTATATATTATCATCTTAGATGAAAATAAATAATATTATTGATTGTTTATTAAATTTTTAATTTTCATTTTAAGCTTTAGCTTTTACACCCTTCAGTGTACTTACTTGAGTTATTTTCTTTTGTCATTTATTTGGACTCAAAGATAAAAGACGATGTATGAGTATGCCACGTGTCATAGTCGAATTCATTTTGAAGTTAATTTTTCAATACGTTTGTAATAAGGGTGACAATTTTGTACCAGATTAAACCAACTAACATATGTACCAACGGTACCAATTAAATTGGTACTCATTACAGTTGGTTGTTAGTATCATATCAAGTATATAAACTTGGTTGGTACACGGTATTGGAAGTCGCTTACAACAGTGGTACCAAAGTACCGACGTATTTATCTTTTTATTAGTTTTTTGTATTTTTATGTATTAGATATTAAACGTTGTAAGTTTAATTATATCATTTGAATGTTTGCAAGGTTTATTTCTTGCAATTAAGACACCTTAAACATCACATGTGTTACCTATAAAATCAAAAAGTCACTTACGAATTCAGATATGGGATGAAATCGTATAGGGATGAACGRGTTTARAAGTTTTTAAGAGTTTTAAGAGTTTTTAAAAGTTTTAGCCAAATGTTTTATAAGATAGTATAGATACACCGAAGATTCCTATGGTTTACATTTCGCTACAAGCTAAGCCACTAACAATGACAGCATTAAATCCATTCTCTTAACTCTGGAGCGACATACTTATTTCATCTATTAATTAAAAAAAACCTTTTTAGAACACCAATCATCTATACTATCTTATAAAACATTTGGCTAAAACTCTTAAAAACTTTTAAACCCGTTCATCCCTAAACGATTTCATCCATATCCGATTTCATCTCATATCTGTATGCGTGTAACTAATTGCAGATAAACACAATCAAATACATGATAAACATCTCATTTTAAATATAAAAAATCTAAAATATAATTAG
>NC_037532.1:32904654-32921744 GCF_001531365.2 Cynara cardunculus var. scolymus
GTTTCATTAAGTATTATATGAAACAATTTCACAACCATATATGAAACAACTTCATCAAAAAAAGTATTATATGAAACAATTTCACAAGATTAAAAAATTTCATAAGATTAGACAATAAAATCGACAGATGAAGGTGGTTTGCACGGTTTACACAAATGAGAGCGGTTTTCATATGATCACTCCTCTCTCTCTCTCTATATATATATATATAACCCACCCGCAACTCATCCATATAAAAAAAAGGATCACATAACCATCATACACACATCGTATACACACTCGTATATATAAATATACATATATATACACACATCACAAACACAACATATGAAAGAGTCATATGCAACAATTTATCAGAGACTATTTTTGGACAAATTCAACCCTTTTAATTAAGGGTTTGACAAGCGGGATTTCATTAGGTTGGGTTGGACGGGTTTTGCAAGTGACAATTTTGTACACCTCTAGTATTTTTGACTAATGTTGTTACTATCACCACTATTTTTGGACAAATTCGTCTTCAATTCTGTTAATGTTTTGGGGTGTGGTACCCTTTACAGCTTCTCGGTCTACAAAAATAGAGTCATATGCAATAATTTATCCGGTAAGCATTATTCAAGTAAGATTTGTCACTGTCACTTGTCAGGTAAAACATTTGTTTTTACCGTCGATCGTTGATAGTTCTTACCGGGGTAAGATTAAAGACCTGTTTACTTGAGGCTTAATGAGCTTAGTGAATAAACTGGCTTATTCGCACAGACAAAATAGGTTGTTTACCTCGGATTTATTCGCTCAGAAATGGGCTTATTCGCCCAGATGAAAATCCTTCCTTGTCCAGATTAAGCCAGCCAAAAGACTTGCCCTACCCCTATCCACCAACAGCGCCTCTCTCTTCTCCATCGATCCAAATAGAGGATTTAACTGGAAATACTAACTACGGCCGGCGATGGATGTGACGAACACCGGAGAACTTCGATGAACATAGGCAACCAAAGGAAATACTGCACGCTGGTCTCCTCGTCTTCTTTTGCTCAACTCCTGGATAGAATCACAACACAACGAAGCAACAACTGAGTTCGAGATTTTACTTCTAAGTTCTGACACGATTAATCGAAAGGATAGGGCTTGTACTAAGGATCTATGGATTCGAACACCATAGGTTTTGATTTCTGTTTCACTTGAACGATATATTTCTGATTTTCACTTTAAAATGTTTCAGTTTCTATTTCCATAGACTTGTCGTTCGATTGTTCGATGATTCAGGAATATGAACTCAGATAAACCATTTGTTTTCATTAACGATGATTCCAACGCCTTCCTTGTATTTTATTTGGATTATTCATACAGTAGACATCTGTACTTATTTTGATTGCAAAATAATTTGGGACAACGCCTTCCTTGTATTTTATTTGGACTATTCATCCTCAGGGGTAAATTGATCATTTATGTTATCCAGACTATTGATTCAGATAAAAAAATAAACAATAAAATAAATTTATCCATTAAGGACTTAATAAAAAATTTGGTAAACAGCCCTAAGATTCTGATTGGTTAGCGTGCAGCCCTATCGCTCGGTGACCGTGGCTTCTTCAGATTTATAATCGTCTTCAAACTCTCCTCTGCACAGAAACAAGCATCAAATGGATTCCAATTTCTTTCCAAATTTGATGGCTGATCCATTCTTGAAATCATCGTGCAGCAAGTATGCATCAAATAACACTCGAGTCTTACGGAAAACTACATCCATCTCGCTTTCAAACAGCACTTCTAAACCTACTGTTTACAACATCAACCAAAATCGATTTTGAAAGTAACGATTGAAAAAAACAAAAATGAAAACATGGGTTTTGCTCAAATCCAAATTGGTAAAACAATCTATCATTCCCAAAATTGGTATTCAGAACGAGGAATTTAACATCTTATCATCGCAAACCCCATATTATTTCCAGCAAGAAATTCAAACAAGCGATCCAAAATTTATACAAAAACAGTTGAATGAAGAGGCTCAGACACGCACAAATTCGGTCATCAAATGATGCTTGGTGAGAAGAAAATGGAGTGTTTTACTCACCCACGATCAAATCCCAAACACTTCATAATCAGAATCGAGAAATGTTTTGTTTCATCATTACCTCTACACAATCTTCGAAATACAGTTGAAATTTGAGCTGGAAACACTAGAATCTGAAACGAAAAATCGAAAGAATCGCCAAAAATAAGCCATGTGCGCCAGCGTTAGGGATTGAGATGAAGAAATGAACCTCAAGGTCTAAATAAGGTACATTAGAAACCCTATTTCTATCTGAACCGAAACAAGGCCCAAATGATCCACTCCAGTCCAGACCTGATATAATAAAGATGGTAACTGGCCCATGACTATGCAAGCTTCACTTCAGTAGTTCAGTTCATGACTTCACGGGCTTATTGAAAATTAAGTAAGATTTAATTGTTAGCGGTTTAATAAGGTTAATATAACTTATAACTTATTTGGTTGGCTTGATGAGATAGAAAAAAGGTGGCTTATATATATATCCAATAAGTCAGTTTATAGAGAAAGACAAGTTTTTTTAACTGTCTTTTTTAATTAAAAAATGAAAAATTACATTAAAATGGAACCAACTTTTAAAATCTTCATTTAAAGGTCTCTATCAAACTTTTTGTTTATTTAAAGGTCTAATTGACCTGTTAATGCCGACATCATTAAGATCTTTTACCAACTAAGCTATTTCACGTCATATTAATTTTTTTTTATTTTAAATCCATGTCATATTTTAAAATTGCAAAATAATTATATAAAATTAACTAAAATTCGTTTTTTTTTTCAAAAATTAATTATAAAAAAATTAATGCAATAAAATATATTTTTCATTCCAAATCTCGTTTTTTAAATAAAAAAAAAATTCAAATATCAAATTAAAGATGTTTCCACATCTCGTTTTTTAATAGAAAAAATTAATTGATACAATAAAAATAAATATTAAATATCAAATACGGAGAGGGCAGCGGCTACCGGAGAGAGCAGAAATCTACAGCGGCAAGAGGCTATGGGACGACGACGATTGAAGGAAGAGGGGAGGGCAGCGGTTGTCGGAGAGGGCAGAAAGCTACAATGGCAGGAGGCTATGGGACGACGATGATTGAAGGAAGAGGGAGGGGCAAGATTGCGACCGAGGTATGAGACGTGAAGTAGACTTCATTTTGATTTGTTTTAATTATAATGATGATTTGTCAAAATAATTTCCACATAATATTTGTTTAAATAATTTTCTTCCAAGTCATATTAAATTACCTGTTACCTGTTCAACAGTTTAACCAGACCCTTAAATTAACAAAAGGTTTGATAGATACTCTTAAATGAAGATTTTAAAAGTTGGTTCCCCAAAATAATAATAAAGTAAAAGTTAGTTCCATTTTAATGCAATTTTCCCATTAAAAAAACACATCACAATTAAAAACACATGTTTCTTCCCTATAAAAAATTCATCCCAAACAAAAATCTTCTCAATCTACACAGATAACTTTATCTAGGGATGAGATCGGTTTCCGGACTGGTACCGATTTTTTTTTGGAGTGTAAAGTAGGACCGAAAACCGAGCTGTACGTACAAATTCGGTATCGGTTTGGTTTCTGTTTCGAGATGGGAAAATCGGTACTAGGACCACTTAAGACCAAAAAATAAAAGTGAGTTAAGAAACAATCAAAAGAAGATATGGATTGGTTTAGGAGAAATTATAGTTAGTTTATGAGAAGATATGAATTAGTTTTGGAAAGATAAAGATGGAATAGAAAAAGTCATGTGACCCATAATATTCCGGTTCGGTTGGGTTTTCTCCGGGAAAAGTCTTGGTATCAAAACTGAAATACCGAATACCCATTTTGTAGTAATAGTGGTACTGATCACCGAACTGATTACATGCTTTCAGTCTGGTTTCGGTTCGGTACCGGTTCGATTCAAGAAAACAGTACTCGAGTCTTATCCCTAACTTTATTCATACATGACTTGATTGAAACTAACCAAACAACACCTTAGTTTCTCAAAAATAAAGAAATAAAAGTTGAAAAAAAAAACAATTTATATTAAATTATATGGGGTTGGATTCAACGACATTTATGTCACATTTGATATACGTAGGAGGTTTTGGTAGTGTGTGGGCCATTTGACCCGTAACGTAGGTCGCGTCAAATATTGTATGCGGATTAGATTTAGGGGCTCTTTACCAATTCTTACGAGTAAGTGCTGTTCAGGTAAAAGTAGAGATGGCCAAAAATCGATCCCGGGCCGGTCCAAACCGATCCCGGGTCGGTCCCAACCGGTCCTTGCATTAAAAAAATAAAGATTTTATTTTTTATTTTTTTAATGATATATATTTTTAATACATTATAAAATTTACAATTGGGTCACTCAAATACACTTTAAAAATGCGTTTTAATATAATTAAAATTACGTTTTCTTATAAAAATACATTATAAAATTATTTAAAAATACATTTATTTATAAAATTATTTGAATTTGTTAGCTATGCCCTTAGCAAATTGGAGGTGTCACCATAAAACTGAGGGTTAAGGTGGGGTCCGTAATGGGTAGGGTAAAAGTTATTCCGTTATTCTATCCATTTTAAATAGTGAGTAATGAAAATGGTAATTATCCATCTCATAAAACTCTTATGACTTATGGGCCGTTTACTAAACACTTGCTTGGTGAGTGCTTACCGGATAAATTTCATCATCGGATGAACATGAGAAGGACCAAAAATTGGGTAAGAGAGATGAGAAGGATTGAGAGTCTTACCCGGTAAGTAAGGATGACGACTCTTACCCAGGTAAGCGCTTACCCAGTAAATTGTGGCATTCTATATGTTTTGATGTACTAAAATTTTACGCATCAAAATAAATCATAATGTTGACTCCTATAGGTAAGCTCTTACCAGATAAGCAATTGGGTAAACGGCATATTTATGATAGTTACGAAACTACCCATTTATCTTCCGCAAATCTTGACCAGATGAAGGGTTAGGATCACTTCTCTAATTTAATACTTACCACTTCCGAAATGAACCTATGATTATATGTAAGTAAAAGTTTATATTATACATATATTACATCGTAACGGATAATAGATAACGAAAAACCGTTTATCCATATCTTACCCACTAAAATTTCAGATAAACGGGTAATGGATAAATGAATATAATTTTCTTTAACCATATCTTTATCTAATATTTAGTAGTATTCGGATTGAAACATAACAGATAATTATTTATCTTTACCTATTGCCAACCCTAGTTCAAAGGTAACGACTATTTGGTTCAAGACTCAGGAATAACAATGAAAATGTCAGTGAATGTATTTTCATTTTTACCAATTTAACCTGAAATGAAAATTTAGTTTTGTAGAGAAATAAACCCATTATCTAGGGGTGCTCAAAAACCCGACCAACCCGATCAACGCGAAATAACCCAACCCAACGCGAAATAACCCAACCCAAAGCAACCCGATGTCTAATCGAGTTGTAAAATTGTCAAATCGTAGGTATTGGGTTACTATTATTTGAACCCAACCCAACTCGATGAACCCAATATCTTTTTATTTCTTGGATTTAATATGATTGTTGAATTTCTATTAATATATATATATATATATATATATATATTAGACAATTACACTATCATGTATGCTTTTCATATACACATATTTTCAATCTATTCATATATTTATATAACTCATTCAGTAACTGTGAACATATATATGTAAATTGAGAAAATTAACTGAATGTGATATAAGTAAGAAATATGAATAAGTTGTATCAAATGGTTGATGATGAAAAAGAAATTATGAGTATAGAAATAATATATTCAAGGTTAGAAGAATATTTTAATATACCAAAGTATCAATCCGACCAACCCGACTAACCCGACCAACTCATACGGGTTGGGTTGGGTTGGGTTGGGTTGAGTTGCACTTTGGTTTGAGTTGGGTTGGGTTAAGATTTTTCCAAACCGTAAGCATTGGGTTGGGTTGTTCAAATATCTTCAACCCGATCAACCCAACCCATGAGCACTCCTACAATTATCTATACTATATTATAAAATATTTGATAAAAATTCTTAAAAACTATGAATTACTGTTTATTAATGCATATTACTTAAAATTCAAGATTACAAATAGATTGTTTTTAAGTACAACTTATTAAAGCTCTATATTTGAATTCTTGTAACTAACTGCAAATAAACATAATCAAATACATAATAAACATTTTATTTTAAATATAAAAAATCTAAAATATAATTAGGATAATCATTAAATTCTAACAGAAAACTTAATTATTATCTTTATAAAAATTATATTATTAAACCTAAATTAAATTATAATTAAAAAAATTGAATTAAGAAAATTACACGAAACACAACTTTTAGAAAAATTAATTTGATACTGATATCGATATATTTTTTTTAAAAATTTAATAATATTTTTAAACTTATATTTTATTAAAAAATAAAAACATTATCGTTTTCTCAAAACCACATAAAACCGTATTATATCGACATAAAAAGGGAATAAAACGAAACACTGAAATCAAGATGTGTCTCGATACATTGCACGAGTACCCTTCTAGTATTATATAAAACCAAATATTCTTTTTTATTTTTAATCTAATCAAGTATTGCTTAATATCTTTAACAAAAGATCTTCTAAGTCAAATTACATAACTATTTTATAATTTTAATCATTTTGTTTGTTTCAGTTTATTCAAAACATATTGAATACAACAAGAATATTTCTCTCACGCATTAGTTCTATTACAAGTTATTGAACCTCTGAATCTATGCACTCTTTTTATTTGTGATTTCGCGGTTAGGCCTTGAATCTCGAAAAAAATACAGAAATATGCAAAAAATTCGAATGAATAAATAATAAAAAATATTGTTTCCTTATATCTCAATTGGTCAAATTCGAAGCAAATTCATTTGGGGTATTCTCTCAATTCCAAAAAAGCAACCAGATCAAGTATGAGTTGTCGATCGGAACATATATAGATAGAACAATAACTGATGCGATATTGTGAGGTTAAGTTAAACATTTTAGTTGAAACCTAACATAAATAGCAAAGTGTCGTTATTAACAATTATTTCATTCGTATTTATAGGAAAAGTTAGTTTGCATAATATATTTTTCAAAACTTAAGTATCAATTCAAGCCAACTAAAACAACTTTTTTTTATTAACCTGGATATCTAACTCATTATGTGAGCCGACTAATTTCAGAGCGACCACCTGTTTTGCAGATAGCCTGGAGTCACCGCGTTTGAACCTCCGTTGCCACAAGGGGATTTTTATTCCTCCTTGGATTTGAACCTGTGACCTCTAGGTGCTTTTGACCTTTAGAGTTAAGGTCAAAACAACCAGACACCACCCTTGTGGTTACCAACTAAAAGAATTTAAACGCTTCAAGACATACACATATAGATACATAACCTAATCATTTGATGTGATAAGTATGAGACTTTTTATCTTATGGTATTGTCTTAGATGTTCTTTTCCTCGTTTAAGACTAATATTTAACGTATTAATAAACATATATTTGTTTCACAACGTGATTGTTTCATATGTATTTGATTCACAATTTGAAACTTTTTTACGTGTAACTTTTTGTTTCACAAACAGGCTAAAAAGGTTCACATTGTAAACACTACAACAAAATCGGGTTTATAGGTCACTCTCAAATTCCAAATGTCCTAATAGATCTCTTTATAAGACTTAGTTTATAGGACCAAAAAAATAAAGTGTCATATCTAAAGGTGTTCTAATAAGTTTATATGACGTTTTTTGACATCGTAATAAGTTTTTTTAGTACACTTTTAATATAAAATGTCCCATTATCAACTTTATAGGACACTATTTGAAAAATTGTCTTATAAAAACAAGTTTCCTATAAAAAAATGATTTTATAGGACATTTTCTCAAAAGTGTCATATAAAGTTGCTAATGCGACACTTCGTATTAAAAATGTCCTAAAAAACTTGTTAAGACGCCCAAAAGCGTCATATAAACTTATTACAACACCTTTAGATAGGACACTTTATATTTTGGTCATATAAATTAAGTTTTATAAAGAGATCTATTGGGACACTTAGAGATTGGGGGTGTTATATAATCTCAATTTTGTTGTAGTGGAAAAAAAATATTAATTGATATTCTAAATTTTAGTCTTAGATGAAAAAATTCATATAAAATAGCACATAATGCACTAGTTCTCAAAGTTATCACAATTTCATGGGTTATTAATATAAGACCCCTTATACATACGTACATAAGTAGATAAAAAATATCTACAAGTTGTTCGGTTAATTTGCCTGATGACATTAAGATCGAGGGTCTGATAACAATCAAAGATTACATGTAATAAAAACAAAATAGTAGAATGTATGAAATATATTATAATATTTGAATTGTGATATTGTTTATGTTACCTCACGTTATGGATCACATAAGAGATTGTAGAATGATTACGAATATATGAAAGGAGAATTTACGGAAAAATCGATATAAAAATAAAATTTAATCGAATATTTATGAATAAAAAGGAAGATGGTAGATGTTTGAATTGTATAACAGGATTTGAGTAGTTAAAAGTTTTTTTAATTATAATGTTATTTTGATTATTTAACTTTGTCTATTTATTTAAAATATTTATTAAAAACCAGATAGCCCGGAGTCACCGCATTTGAACCTCCATGACCATAAGGGGATTTTTATTCCTCTTTGGATTTGAACTTGTGATCTCCTGTGGTACTTTTGACCTTTGAAGCCAAACTCAAACCAATCAAGCACAACCCATGTGGTTTAATAAATAATAAGAATAACACTTTAATAATAATAATAATAACACCTTATCATGCATTTATTGATGATATCCGCCTTCAACGGATCTGATTGATTTCTCCAAGTGGTTCCATCAAATTTTGCATGGTCATGCACGAGACACCCGTCTTTAGTGATAAATCGGTGGCTATCTTCTCCAATTATATTACGTCCAGTACATTCATCAACTTCGAAAATGAATTGCCCCTTATTCAAGCGTCTCTTTCTCGTTTATAATTAATTTTATAACTATCGAAATCGACCAAATTAGAGGTTGAGCAGATTTGAAGGAGGTTGTATATACCAGTCGATGGATGCATTAATTGCATGGATGAAACTCTAAAGCAACATATTTAGTTAAGTGTAATTATCTTTTGGTTTTTGACATCTCAACCGCATTCAAGTTTCTTATCCCTTCATTATTTAGAACGAATTGAAACCAGATGTTTACAGTGTAGGATTTGAAGAGAGTATAACAGATATAACTGCTACTTTTTATAAAATAATTTTTTAGGACATCAAGTTTTATCAGTATGCAAGCTAATTTTAAAGTATTTCAAATAAAATTAAAATCAACAATACTAAATATCATATAAAATAAAATTATAATAACAACTTTTTGATAAATTAACAATAATAAATCCGTTTCATATAAAACTAGCCGTTTATATAATTTTATTAATAATTGCCTTTAAAGAATAATAATTATACTTTAATTAGATGGTGTGTATTATGAAAAAACCTCTTATTAACCTATCCGACAGATAAAAAGTTGATGTATTCACACTGTTTGATTTTTTTTTTTTTGATAAGATATGAAAATCACATACATTTGGAAGACATCTTTCATACTTTTGTATACATGACGTCTTAAGGAGTGACAAGACCAATTAGTAATTTTTATCTTTATATCTTTATACATTTATATATCTTAAGAGTAAAACTTACAAGGAATGATGTGACATCTTAATGAGTGAGTATTCTTTATCTCTTGAATTGTGGTTGAGTTCTGTATATCCCACATAATTGATAGAGATATGAAAGATTTACAATCAATGGTAGGTACATAAAGGGAGATGGAGATGTTTTTGTGGCAACTCATGAAGTTGACTCCTCTTGACCAATCTTCTTAAACTCAAATTGTTGGTTCATTTTGGCCGACCCTCCGAGCTCATGGGTTGACTAATTTTGACCAACCATCTTTTAGCAAAAAAAATGTTAATCATACAAAATAAAAAATATAAAAAATATTTATTAAATTTAAGTATTTTAAAATGTTGAAGTATGGTGTAATTTTGGTTATCCTTTTACCATCTCCTTTTACCAGGGATGGACCCAAATTTTTTTTCTAAATGGTGGCACCATTTGACCATAAAAAAATATAGGAAAATTATATATATTTTTCAAACGGTGACACCGTGTGACTATAAGAAACAAATATACATAATTTTTTTCAAACGGTGGCACCGTTTGACTAAGAAAATGACACTAACATGATTCGGACTTGGGTGTGGGGTGGAATAAAAATATTGCAAACCAATTCTACCAAATAAAATTTGTTCTCATTGTAGTTTCAAAATACATACGGTGGCATACAACAAATTAATGCGGTTGCACCGTTCACGAAACCTAAATTTTTTACCTTTCGGCGGAGAAATGATACGGTGGCACGTGCCACTCATGGCACTTAACTAGGTCCGCCCATGCCTTTTATAATTTCTTTTTGTTAAATCGACATATGAAATTTTGTTAATTTTTGACCGACCTTCCTTTTGCAAAAAATAAATAAATATATACACACAAATTATTTAATTAAATACAAAAATGACATAATGTTGACAAATATCAATAGTGAAAACGATAGTTTATAACGTACTTATTAGAGAGATCCACATATTAAATAAAGATTATAGGGCATGAAGTAGAATTATGTGATTTAAGTATTAAAAATATTCAATTATAGTGTTGTTTTCGTTTTTCATATTGATAGGGGAAATGATAGATTGAAGGCCATTATATATATAGAAGAAAATTAGTAGATATATAAAATATATTATGATATTTAAATATATATTATGATATTTGAATTGTGGTATTGTTTATGTTACCTCCCATTATGGATCACCTAAGAGATTGAAGAATGATTACGAATATATGAAAGAAGAAGATACGTATTTGAAAATTAAAATGGTTATTTGGCTAAAGTATGCATTCGATTCATATCTTGCAAAAAAATCGATATAAAAATAAAATAAAATTTAATATTTATGAATAAAAAAGAAGATGGTAGATGTTTGAATTGTATAATAAGATTTGAGTAGTTAAATTTTTTGAATTATAATGTTATTTTAGTTCCCTAACTTTGTCCATTTATTTAAAATATTCATCAAAACAAAATGTCACATTGTTTTTACATAAATTTATATCATCGTGCAATGTAAGATGTCAAACACTAGTTTAAAGAAAGAAAATAGGAATGAAATCGGAATGGAAGGGGAGATCCGGAAACAAGAAAAAAACATGGAGAGAAGAAACGTACTTCTACAACAGCCGGAGATCGAAGGACACCAAAGGACGGAGGAGTCAGTGTCGTATAGTATTTGGGTGTATCGATTTACAGTATTTGTTAACCCTTTCTTCTTCCACGTAATTAAGCTAAACCGGTTTTTTAAAACCACGTTTTATTGCACATATGTGTCGAGCTATCAACTATTACACAATAGATGTTCTAACATATTATATCCATTGACAAAGTTAGACAATCATATAAATACAAAAATTAAATTATCTTATTAGCTTTTTTTTATTAACCTGGATATGCAACCCGCTTTGCGAGCCAACTAATCCCAAGGTGACCCAACTGCTTTGCAGATAGCCCGAAGTCACCGCATTTATGCCTCCGTAGCCACAAGGGGATTTTTATTCCTTCTTGGATTTGAACCTGAGACCTCTTGGTACTTTTGACCTTTGGAGCCAAGCTCAAACCAATCAGACATGACTGGTTAGCTTAAAAAGTCTTATATTAGTTTTTTTTTTTTTTTATACATTATATGTTTCTAAACTTTTGTAATGAAAACAACCTTTTTTTTCAATGTATAAATTATTAATGTTACATGTAGTACAACTATGAATGCATAGCTTACAAGTTTTTATAGCATAGTTACAACTTGTACTATCACTTCACACCAAACAAAACAAATGGACAATAATTGATTTAGACAAAAAAATACGTTTGAAATACCAACAGACTCCATTAAAATATTCCCATTTTTCCCTTCTGCTTCAATTCTATGAATTGTTTTAAAAGCAATTAAACTAACTTCTAACCCACGTTTCACTTGCTTATCACCTTCAGTTCTCTTCAGTTACAGTGTGTTAAACCCTTTGAAATCATTATATATACATACATATACATATACATATATGTCTATATATACATCACCAAATTCCAATCCCAGAAGCACATTATGATCATTTCTGCACTTCTCGTCCCAACAGATGAATAAAATGAGCCACAAAAAAGCGAACTCAACGATTCATGTACCCTTTTCATGGGAGAAGATGCCTGGGGTCCCAAAGTTTATGGCTTCACCTATGTGCGCTTTGGTTCCAGGCCTGGCCGGAAACAACCGTGAAGTGCAGAACAATATGGTGCTCCCGTTGCCACCAGGGTCTTTCCGGCAGCTGCCGGGGAGAAGCGATTCAAAAAGGATGGTTCTTATGCGGGAGGAGGACCCTTTTCGTGCTGCTATAATAGAGTGTACAAAAGATTGCGATCATGACTGTAAGGCTAAAGAAGAGATCAAGATGAGATTTGGGCGTAGGGTTCGAATCAGCAAGTGTTTCTTGTCGTCATGCATACAATCTTTTGATATCCAAGAGGGTTCTTTGTTGATGAAACCATCGAGCTTAGGTTGCATTGTTCGTCGAGATCGAGTTTAATTAGCTTTCATAAATCCATGCATGTCTGTTTGTTTATCGTCTTCTTCTTCTTTTCCTTTTCCAGTTTGCAACATTGCATTAGGGTTTCAAGTTTACTAACTAATATTTCATGATTGTTTGTGTCCATATCGTTAAACCAGAATCCTTTGGAAAAAGCATCTGTTCTTGTCATGGGTTTGATCGGTTTTCAACCATCTGTCCGATTCAGGCTGATCTTTCCGGCCATTCAACCACTGTAGAAACCTAAAATTGATAGGTTTTCAACCATCTATATGCATGCGATTCCGGCTGTTCTTTCCGGCCATTCGAATTCGATCACTGTAAGAAACTAGACTGATCGGTTTTCAACTAAATCCTATGTGCTTCAGGCTAATCTTTCCGGTCATTCGTCACTGTAAAGACCTAAATTGATTCACTGTAAAAACCTACCAGAAATGGATTCAAGAGAAGTTGATTTTAGAGGATGGATGTTCAGTTCATATGTGTTAGGTAAGGAATCAACAACAAATAGCCACAACTAGAAAATTTGTCTGTTGTGGGAGACGGAGACGATTTGGGAACCCATTACTTCATTTCTGTTTGTGAAAAAGCCAACGGATATTATTTTTTCTATTTAAAAACTATATGATGATTTATTACTCAATGCATATAATTGACAAATGATGAATTTATAATTATGAACAAATTAAAAATTAAATCTAATTGAAAATAAAAAAGATTTTTTTAATACGTCTCCTTTTTCACCTGGTAAGATGTAACTGATGTGAGTCGAACTCGAATATCGGTATATTTGATTCGAACTCGATAGCCGTTTTCCAATTTCCATGTCCGATTTTGACTCGAAAACTCTCTGAGTAGTTAAAATATAGACTCGACATTAAAGTTAACAATTTTCTAAGCTCGAACTCGCTCTTAGAGATACCTTTTTTCAGTAGTATTATGCGAGACAACTTCATTATGAGCTAGCAAACAACTCGGTTCGCCGAGCACGATGTTTTTAATCACATCATACTCGATTTGTTGTTGCTAATCGTCGGTTGCGATTTGTAATTATGGGGTGTTTGGGATTGCTTATTTAAAACAACTTATGTTTTGTTGTAAAAGTGCTTATTAACTTATGTGGTATCAAACCGAAGTTAAATAAAATATGATTAAAATTGTAAACTGGTAATAAGCAGTTTTTCATAAGTCAGGAAGGATTAACTTATCAAAAACAGCTTATTACCGTTGACACCGGTATAAGCAGTTTTTTTCCCTTATCCAAACATCAGAAAACAGTTTATCACCGGTGCCAGACTGAAATAAATTAAAAAACAGCTTTTATAAGCAACTCCAAACACCCCCTTAAAAAAACATCATGCCCGGTCCGGTTTCTTTGATAGAACCATAATGTTCTTTATTTTCAAAAACACGTTTTTCTTTTTCTTCCTTTTTCACAAGGATCAAACTAGTTACGTCGAGGACTCTTGCATTCTAAGTTTCTAACCCTAGAAAGACTTCCTCTGCAATCCGTGCTCGAAGAACCCTAAACTCGAAGCATTCTTTTGTAACATGTTAGACCCGCAAGTGTTCTTTTGCTCCTCATCAATAAGTTTGCCAAAACACTACAAATAAATTGGGCTTATAAGATGCCATAAATCTCTAAGTGTTCTAATAGTTGTGTTATACGAATTAATATAGAAGATCAAAAAATAAAACGTCTTATCTAAATACGTTGTAAGAAGTTTATAATTAAGCATTTTTTGGGCGTCTTAAAGAGTTTTTTAGAACATTTTTAATATAAAACGTCGCATTAGCTAATTTTTATGATGCTTTTGATAAGTGTTCAATGAACCCATTTTTTTTATTTGTTTTTTCAAGACACTTTTTCAAATAGTGTTATGTAAAGTAATAAATACAACATTTCTTTAAAAAAATGTCCTAAAAAACTTGTTACAAAGCTCAAAATTGTCCTATAAACTTATTACCAAAAACGGTCTATTAGGACCACTTATAAATTTTTGGCATATAAAATGGTTTATTAGGACCGCTTATAAATTTTTGGCGTCACATAATCCAATTTGTTATAGTTTTAGGAAAGTTTTTTTTTTTTTTTTGCAGTATATAACATTTATATAGGATAAATAGAACAAATAAACTCACATACTCTCCTCATCTTTGGTGATGTTTGAACCTTTGACCTCTTAGAAGACCAAAGACTCATATACTACTAGGCAAAGATCCTTTGATAACATGAAAAGCTTTTATTGGCATCAACTCGACCAAATAATTTTACGTAAATAGATGAAACTTACAATGTTTTCATTATATTATTGTTTTGAATTGTTTGTAACTTTGTTTGTTTTAATCGTATACTATGAACACAAGTAAAGAAGGAAGGAAAAATGCGAGCCTAAACAAAATCCAGCACCAATTATCAACGTCGTAAACATAAAGATAATCTCTTGCTTGTTGGATCGTCATTCTGCTTGTTGGAAAGCAAGATCAATGTGCTAGGGAGATACAGGACCGTTTACCATATGTTTATCTAGGTGACTAGGTAAGTGCTTGCCGGTAAAATTCAATACTATTGCTTACTTACTGGGTAAGAGTTTAGTCCATCAAAACGGTATCGTATGCAACAATTTACCCAATAAGCGCTAACCATAGTAATAGTCGTCGCACTCACTTACGGGGTAAGACTTTTACCCAGAGAATACCAATGGGCTGGTAGAATCCGATGTTTTTTGAGAAAATACTAATGGATCACCCAAAGAATCCTTGAGTAATCTGTCACTGATTTGAATTACCTACCAACAAATTTTGTGACAATTTTGTGATTAATCACCCTTTAGCGACAGGTTTTTAAGGGAAAATTTATAGACAAAAGTCTTTCATTTAATAGTGACTAGCAAGAAATTATCTTTTTGCTTGGAGAGTTTGCATCGCTCCCTACACATACAAGCTACAAGATGAACTTATGCCCTTAAGTGTGCATTTGATAAACTAAATTGGATAAGAAAGAATAGAATAAAGATCATTATTATACGTTTGACATAACTTTAATTTGGAACAAACAGAAACATAGTGGAATAAAATAGAATAAACATGCATCCATGGAACAAAGTATAACAAATATTTTACGAGTATAACTTAAAATAGAACTTAATGTTTCTTCCAAAATATTATTTATCGTATTTCTGCTCTTTAAACTTTCATTTTGTTTTCCTTCAAATATGATTTTTATATAATTTATTAAGTAATATTAATAATATAGAAAATGAATAAAATAAAAATTAGAAGGTACATAAAAATTAGAGTAAATTATGGATTTGGTCCCTATGATTTGCTGGTTTTTAAGAAAATGGTTCTTGAACTTCATTTATTATAGATTAGGATTCCTGGTATGTCATTTTGTAACAAATTGATCCCTCCCTATAACGTTCGTCCAACTCTTCCGTTGACCTTGAGGGTGCTTTCGTTCTTTTCCTTTTTTTTTTTTTTTTACTCGAGGGACCAAATCCATAATTATAAAATATTTTTTTTAACTTTCAGTTTATTAAAATTAATTATTTATCACACTTTAATCCATATTAATTATTATACTTTAAGTTTAATTATAATATACAATATATTTTCTTTTAAATATATATATATATATATATATATTATATGCGTGCGCGCGCGCACACACACACACACACACACACACACACACACACATATATATATATATAAGGACACGTTCAAATGAAAACCATGCATTTCTAAAAACCATGTAAACCAATTTCGACCAATAGGAAAATTTCTTTTTTTAATTAAATTTAATCAAAAAGGGTATTTTGGTCATTTACAATATTTTCTATTAAATATGAAAGTTATTAATAAATCTTAATTAAAGAAACGTAATAAAGGAAATTATATAAATGGTAACATTTAAATATATTTAATTATATTAAAATATTAAAAATTTGGATTTCATATACTGTCATGTGTTATAATCAGGAAATATGTCTTGATGAAACAATTGAATTATAGAATGAAATCATAAAAACGTAGATAAACAAAAAAAATCCACAAAATAAAACTGGTTTCATGGACGTGAAACCGGTTCATGTTGCAAAGAAATTAGGTGAACCGAAACATTTTTATAGTGAACCCGTTGCATTGATGGTGTAGTTAATCTTTTTTTTATGAGAAGTAAAATGAAACCGGTGCATTTTAAAAGAAATATATGAAAAGGAAAATGAAATAGGTTTCATGAACGTGAAACCGGTTCATGTTGCAAATAAATTAGGTGAACCAAAACATTTT
>NC_037532.1:32922324-32923545 GCF_001531365.2 Cynara cardunculus var. scolymus
TATATATATATATATATATATATATATATATATATTGACAAATATATATGGACAGGTTCAAACGAGAAGACGAGTAGAAAAATATGGGTCACACAATCCATTAACTAAAAAATAGCATAAATAAAAAATAAATTTAAAAATTAGGATAATTACCATTTTGAATTATATATATCTTTAAAAATCTCATTATATCTTTTAGATTTATTTATTTTTTAATTTTAATTAATTAATAACTTTTTTTAATCAAGTTTTATATTAAAAAAAATTAAATACACTTTTGGTAAAATAGTTTCACGATTTTTATTAAATATCACATGTGATATTTACATTCAATTCATATGTGATGACTGTAGAAATTTTTGTTGATAATTGTAGATATTTTTGTTAATCATATGTGATTGTGTATATATATACATTTATAGATATTTTGTGATGTAAATATTATCACATGTGATGGTACATCACTTATATTCAAACGTGTATTATCATATATGATATGTAATATGTTAAATGAAGTTTATTACATGTAGTTCAAAACGTAGATAAAAAAATTAGAGAAAAAATGGTGAAAGAATTATGAACTAATTATAAATATCACATGTGATATATGATAGAAATTTTGAATTTTTTTTTTATCAAATATCTAGAAAAGAAGTTATATAAAACTTTAGAAAAATAATTATAAATTTATTAAATTAAAAAAATAAATAAATCTAAAAAATATAATTATATTTTTGAATATTTATCTAATTCAAAATGATATTTATATAAAATTTTTAAAAATTATTTTTTAATTATATCTCTTCAACAGATTCTTCAAAATAGGGAAAATGGAGAAAAAAGATTATGAGCCTACATTTTACTCCAACATCTTCCCTAAAACTATCTTTAAAATGAAAAAAATAGGAGAATTTTTTTTTAAATCTAAATATAGTGATCACCCAAAAATGATTGTCAAGTGAGAGCACCAATAAGAATATTTAAAGATAAATGTTTAGAGAGAAAAATAATATTTTAATATTATAATTAATGTTGGATTTTCTAAAATGGGAATCTGTTAGAGATGAATGTAATTCTTTTTGAAGATTTTGACTTTTTGTTTTTCATTCTGGAGAATCTATTAGATATGCTATTAATGGATTATGTGGCCCATATACCTTCTCGTCTTTTCACAAATTAGTTAGTTTCTTGCATGATTCCACCTCCCCCGCTCGCCCCCCC
>NC_037532.1:32926076-32961483 GCF_001531365.2 Cynara cardunculus var. scolymus
ATCGCTTTCTCAAAATCACATAAAGCCATATTATAATATCGACTGAGATAAAGAAGAAAATGAAATRWDAAAATCATGATGTATCTCGCTGCATTGCGCGAGTACACTTCTAGTATATATTAAAGTGTATTAACTAATATATATTAAAGTAGAATAATTAATTAATTAATTTAATAAACTCAAAGTATAAAAAATTAATTTTTATTTTTTCGACTTAATTTTGGATGTGGTCTTGTAGTTTGTGTGATTTTTACGAAGTTGGTCCGTCAGGTAAAGACAAAAAGAAAAAGGACGAAAATGTCCTCAAGGTTAACACAGGAACTGGATGGCTGTTAGAGGGAGAGACCAAATTCGTTACGAAACGATATACCATGAGTCCTAATCTGTAATAAATGAAGTTCAGGGATCATTTTTGTAAAAACCACCATACCACAAGGACCAATCTATAATTTACTCTAAAAATTAATATTAATCCTCTTGACCAAAACTTTCTGATGATATATTTTTTATAAATATATTTATTTTATTATAAATTAATCAAAATAAATAAACAACTCATTAGAGGGAAATTGGTTATTTTATCTGTTTTGTCATGTTCAGTTCTGTCTTATCTAACGCTGAACAACTGTTCTATCATGTCTTGTTTTGTTCTGTTATGTCATATCATATGTCAATACCAAACTTTAAGATTAATTGACATATTTTAACTTTTTTAATTATCTAATCAACTTATCTTTTGTTGATTGTTTTTTTTTTTTCATTATATTAATTACTTGTATTAACAGATAGAGAAAAATACATATAGCTGTTTGAGGGAACTTGTACGTGTGGGAAATTAAAATGATCCCTTCATATTGTACTTCCATCAAATTTATACGCACGATGGCGTGGGGAGGGTAGATTTTGGTGATGATTATAAAAGGTTGATTTTGGAGGATGGATGTTTGGTAAGACATCAACAACAATTGGCCACAACTTAACTAGAAGTTGTATCTTTTCAGAAATAGACTAATTAAGACCCTTTGTAAATTTATTACTCCACTTTCGATTTGTCAACAACAAACATCTTATTTATATAAATTAATGATTTGTCAATTATATGCATTGAGTGATGAATCATGTATATATAGAGAGAGAAACGAGGATTGTGTGAGAATAACGGTCAAAGTGAGAAGGTGAGAACACTTCTGAGTTTGGATGAGTTCGCTTTTTAATCTAACTGAATTTTTTTCAACTATTTTAAGTACTTATCATTACCTTTAACTACATTCATCTACCGTTTTTTTAAAATTATCTTATCTCATTTCTTCAAAACCCTGGTGGAAGGTCATTTGGGTGGGTGGGTGGAGTGGTGAGGCGGTAGGGGTAAGGTGGTGGTTACATGGAAGGGTGGGTGGTTTTGGGTGGGTGGTCAATAGTGGTGCTTAGTGGTCGTGGGAGGGATAGGGGTAGGGTGGTTTAGGGTAGTCGGGTGTAGGGTGAGGGTCGTGGTGGCTGGATAGGGGAGGAGTAGGGTGTAGTGGGAGTGGGAGCGTGAGCGGGGGTTAGGGGCAGAATGGGGGTCGTTGATGGTTGGACATGGTTGTAGGGTGGTAGAATCATGTAAATCTCTATTTTGGATAAAAATATGAAGATTTATATGATGAAGGAGATTTAATGGCTAGGAGGTGGCCTTACGGGTCTCAAAGGAAAGGGTTGGTCTTATGTAAACCAACCATTGAATGGAAGTTTTGGTGAGCAAAGTGAGAAGAGATCTCCACCCTTGGATCAATCTTAATTGAAGAATAATCCTAATTGAAGATCAACAGTAATGAGATACACCAAATCAATGCTCGTATCAAGCGTAATTCACGAGCATGGGTGAGATTAAAAGTGATCAAGGGTGTAGATCCATTTTTACGTTCTCACCTTAACTCATATTCTCACACGATCCTTCATCTATCTATTTATATATATATATATATATATATGTACACACACACACACACACACACACACACATATATATATATATAGGCGAAGGATCATGTGAGAAGGGAAGTTACTGTGAGAAGCGTAAGAAGAGATCTGAACCCTTTAATGTCATCTCATTTCCATCCATGAATTGCACTTTAGAAGAGAATTGATCCAATACATCTCTATGCACCTTATTTGTCTTGACATTCAATTATGATTGATCCAAAGGTGGAGATTTTTTTTTATGCTTCTCCACCATAACTTCTTTTGCACCGGAACCCAACCCTATATATACATATATATATATATATGCATATGCATATATATGTGTGTATGTATGAGTATATATATATATATATATATTTATAGAGAGAGAGTGTGTATGTTCATTTGAGAAGTGATAAGTATTTGAGAAGTAGAGAAGTGATCATAGCCCTTCATCTGGTCAAGATTTGTGGCTTTAACGGTGATGCACCAGATAGTTACTCGATGGTATGCGGAAGATAGATGGGTAATTTTGTAACTTTTACAAATATGCGGCAAAACAAAAGCATATGCGAACCTGTGTAATTAATATATGAATTTTTTAACCAATTCATATATGAACCCGTGTGATTCACATATAAACTCGTTTACCACCTATTTGTAAAGTTACAAAACTCCCACTCTATTTTTTGTTTGACCAGTCAAAACCACAATTTTTGACTAATCTTGATCCTATGAAGGGCTAAAATCACTTCTTTACTTCTCGAATATTTACCACTTCTCAAATAAACCGTGTGTGTGTGTGCGGGCACACGTGTAAGGATGATCATGTGAAAAGCAAACTAATATGCTAGAAGGTAAGAACGACTATGGACTACATACCTTATTAAATAAATGGATAGAAAATTATTTATTAACTTATAATTAGGGGTGAGCATAGGCGGGTACCCGCCCTTTTTGACAGGAACCGGAACCGGAACCGGAACCGGCGGTTCTTGAGATATTGGAACCGGAACCGGAACCGGTTAGAGCGGTTCTTAAATTTTTGGAACCGGAACCGGAACCGCCGGGAACCGGTTCCGGTTCCGGGTACCCGCTTCCTAAAATATTAAAATTTTGTTATTTAGAAATAAAAAATAAAACATTGCCAAAACACTAAATAAATAAGCAAGAATACAAATTATATAGAATAATGGTTACAAATATTGTTTAACGATTACAAACCATAATAGACTAATAGAAAATGTTCAAAGTTTAACGATTACATACTATAATGGTAAATGTTCAAAGTTTAACGATTACATACTATGAATCCAAGTGAATACACAATTTGAAAAAATACGAATCATTTTACATGAATAATTTAGATGAAGAATGAAGATGACGACATGCTTTCAAGATGTAAACCTAATATAAATTTGGTATAAAAAAAATAATAATTATTTTTTTATTGGAAAATACCGGGTACCCGGCGGGTAACGGTTCCGAAAAATTGAGAACCGGAACCGGAACCGTTCTCAATCGGTTCCGTATTTTAGGAACCGGAACCGGAACCACTCATATCGGTTTCGGTTCCGGAACCGGCGGTTCCAAGGCGGTTCCGGTTCCGTAACCGGGTACCCGGTTCCGCTGCTCACCCCTACTTATAATAAAGGATAGCATTATATGTAATTAACCATGGTAATAATCCCTAATAAATCGGGATTAAGTTTGTTTTCCAAACCGATATCCAAAAATCCTTAATAGACATATTTTATCATAAAGATAAATATGTAACAACTTGATTATAAAATTATCACATATGATATTTGTTCGATGATCATATTAATCATATCTGTTAGTTGTAAATATTTTTGCTAATTAATCGTATGTATATTTATATTTATAGATATCTTTTTGTGATGTAATTACTAGCACATGTGATAATACGTCACTTATATTCAAATGTATATTATCATAGGTGATATGTATAAAAATTCACATAATGGATTACATGTGATACATAATAGATCATAGGTTAAACAAAACTAATCACATGTAATTCAAAACATTGATCCAAAATATAGAAAAAAAAATTGTGAAAAAGATAATGAATTAGTTGTAGATATCGCATATGATATTTGATGATAATTGTGATTTTTTTAATCAAAAATGTATCTAAAAAAATCATATAGAACTTGATAAAAAAAATTAGGAATTAGTTATAATTAAAAAATAAATAAATTTAAAAGATATAATAAGATTTTTAAATAATGTTTTTGTTACAATTATATTCTTAATAGAATATTTGATCCAATTCAAAATGATAATTATTTTAATTTCTAAAACTATATTCTATTTTTATTTATGATATTTTTTAATTAATGAATTATGTGGTATGTATTGATTATCGTCTTTTTGCAAATTGACCATAAACCATCGAGATGAAAACAATATTTTTTTTATTAACCCGGATATCCAACTCGCTATGCGAGCCGACTAATCCCAGGGCGACCATCTGCTTTGCAGATATCCCCGAGTCATCGCATTTGAATCTCCGTGGCCACAAGAGCATTTTTATTTCTCCTTGGATTTGAACAAGTGACATCCTGGTACTTTTAACCTTTGAAGTCAAACTCAAACCAATCAGACACCACCTTTGTACATAAAATCAGAACGTTTAACCAATCAGATTAACGGAAAAGGCAATTTGCTCTTTCTTTATTGATGTTGAGATTGTAGTAAATTTCAAAAGAAGAAAGAACAAAATAGAGAAAAGGGTGAAGGAGAAAAAATATTTTGCTTTTGGGTTGGTGGCAAAGTTGGAATCTTTACTTTGAGAAAAAAAAAGTATATATCCAAGTTACCAAAGGGATCTTATGGTCGACAAAATCATCATCTTTTTCTTGAAACAAAAAGCCAAGACTAACCACAAGATTTTTGGAAATACTTGGCTGTTTATCGGGTTATTTTATTTGACGAACATGATAATGATTGATTATTTTATCTGGTAAGAGTGATGATAAGGACCAAGAGTGTTACTCCTGTATGTGAGAGTGATGACTCTTACTCAGTAAGTCTTACATGTTAAAAAATGTTACATATGATATGTTGAATCTTAACGGTATGCATTTACCGATTAAGTATTGAGTAAAGGGTCCCTAAGTTTACTTCCATGTGATTAAAACATTACATGTTTGTAAACATTGGGCTAATCATTTGAAACCCATAAAATTGTGAGAGTCTTGAGAAAATCAGTGTATCATGTGTTGTCTCGTATATTTTTCTTGTTTAAGTCTATAATTTAGAGTATGGATTAACCTGCAGTTGTGAAACAAAAAGTACACGTAAAAAAGTTTCATATCGTGAACCGAATACATATGAAACAAACGAATTGTGAAACAAATATATGTTAATCAATGTATTAAATATTAATCTCCAATGGAAAAAGATCATGTGAAACAATACATTAAGATGAAAGTTCTCACGATTATCACAATATGTGGGGTTTTCATTTGATTACGCCGCTATAAACATGTGTTTAGTTATATGCATACGTATTTTACACGATTTTGTTGCATTTGCTTATTTAATTAATTATTTCAATCTTGTCAACTTTGTCATATTAGCCAAAGCAAGAAAAAATGGCACATTGATTACTCTGATTTCATCTGTAAGTCGAATCAAAACTACGTCGGTCTCCGTAGGTCCCATGGTTTGCCTTTGGGTCGTTGGCAAAGTTGAAATCCTTAGTGTTCAAGAGAAAAAGATCCCAAGTTACCAAAAGATAACTTGTGGTCGATAAGGTCCTCGTCTTTTTCTTGAGCAGTTTCTCAGAACAAACGAGCAAGACGACTGGAGCAAATAAGTTTACTTTAATGTGATCAAAATGTAACATATTTGCAAACACGTGTTTAATTAAATGTACATATATATTGTTAAAGATTATCAAGATTTTGTTGTATTTTCTTTTCCAATAAATTATGTCAATAGTGTCAACTTTGCCATATTAACTGGAGCAAGAAAAAATAGCATATTGGTTAACTGATTTTATCCATAAGTCGAATCAGAATTATGCCAGCCGATCTCTGTAGGTCCCATAGTTATTTATTCACTATAAACATCATCGAAAAAGAAACTATTGGTTTTTTTTATTGCATCTCTGTTTTATGTATGTAATCTTTTTGAACCCCTCTTCGCCTCGGTTATATGTTTATTTGTATCTATCACTCACGATTAAAACAAAAGTTAAATCGTCTGAAATATCATTGGCATAATACCTGACATTCTTAAGAAATTATACATTTCTACTGTTTCTATATGACCTTATTATCAGTATTCGGTACTGTTTTTCAGATAATAACACAATATTTTCAATTTGTGTGTTTGATTCTTGTGTGCACACATTCCATGCTATTGAATTTAAGTTTGAATTTTGAGTAGCTCACCTAAGAACAATAATAATAAGTAATGATTATGTTAACTAAGTTTCATGCTTATTGGGATTAAAAGTGATGATAAGGCATTAAAGAAAACCAAGGCAAGCAATCATGTTTAACAATTAAGGTCACTTTATTTCTTTAATAAGGCATGCCACCAAAGTTCAAGGCTTTAAAATCCTTTGATTCAAAGAATGCAATGATAGAATCAATGAATTTACTAATATCCTGCCTCTTTGGAGGTTAATCCTCAAGGCACAAAGATGTAATGATGCATTTGTTTTTTGATTAACTTGAATATCCAACCTGCTATGCAAGCTGATTAATCCTAGGGCGAACACCTGCTTTGCAGATAGCTCGGAGTCACTGTATTTGAACCTCCGTGGTCACACGGGGATTTTTACTCCTCCTTGGATTAGAACTTGGAACCTCCTCGTACTTTTGGCCTTTGGAGCGAAGTTCAAACTAATCAGACACCACCGTTGTGGTTAATGATGTATTTGTTAGTTACTATGATTTTAAGAAAAATTCAAAAAATTAGATTTAAGAGAAAATTTGTGTATCTCTCAATCATATATTTCTAATTATTCATCTGTTGGATATAGATATAGGAAAACGGTTGTCATATGTTTGGAGTTTGTGAAGTACTTTTAATATCATATATTAACATACATATACAGAAGATTAATTCCGTTTATATATGTTGTTAGTAACGAATACAGATATGTATGAAAATAGTCATGTGATCAGTAAAACAAAAACAGCAACTTGTTAAAGGTCTCTCATGTTGGTCTCTTGCCTTCTCAATTTCTATTTTTCTAAGTAAGTTTTGAAGTTAGATTTTTCACTCTATCTGCATTAGAGGTCTGTGTACCCTTGTTTAAGCTCAAAGATTCATTATAGTTGCATAAATATAAATTTGATTCATTACATGATACCTAACAACTTTGGAGTAACTGAACTGAGGAGGATCGGTAGGCGGGTCGGACGAACTTTGATCAAACTTCCGGTTCGTGTAGTGAGTATGCTCAAACACCTTGTTGACTCACGACCCATTACCTATGCCTACATTAGACAATTAAGTTAAATTGTTAGTAAACATAGAGAACGAATTACATATTCAAAGAAGATTATATAATCACCATATTCAAAGCGTAAAAATGGCGTTGTTATAGGTGATGCTACTACATTTAAATACCTTGAGGTTCATTGCATCACACTCTCTTTAAATCGTTTAAATACCATCGATCTCGTCAGATTTTGATTTCATTCACTAAGATCTGTATCGCCCCCAGGACAAAACATTTGTGCCCCACAAACCCGTCTACAGTCATGATCAAGCAAGGTGACTTCATGTCATTTTTGCTCGTCTCTAAATCTCATTTCAAGATTTTTACGTTTCGAGTCTTTCTTTGCATTTCAGGTTTCTTGCTGAGTACAAGATCGATGTATCCAAATTGGATCCCGTAGTGGCGAAGGTTTGATACATTACTTTTCATTGGACTTCTTTATGCTTTAGTTACATGAATTTCCGGTATAAGTTTTTTGTCTTTTTGGGTCTTTTTAGCTCAAAGTAATAATATGGTCAACAACTAGTGAAGAGGAAGTTTTTGGGGTGTAAATTTCTTACTGAAATTGTCTTGTTTGAGATTCAGAATTTGGTATTTTAGATGCTAAAATTATGGTAATATTTTTTTTGGTTCATTGCTTATATTTGTTCTTTTGATTCTTATTTATGGGAAATGTTTTTTTTATGGCTAGAATAGTTACATCAAAACCAATCATGAGTAGCTTAACCGATAAGACCTTAAGAGTTTGCTTTTTGCACGTCATCAAGTCAAGTACTCTTAGAGCTATTGGAGGGTTTGCATGATTGTTACTTTTAGAGCCCCATAGGATTAGTCGAGACTTGAAGAAAAAAACAAAAACAAACTATTGATTCAGATTTTAGACTTCAGATGTTTGTCAGTTTATAAAAACAAATTGTCTTATTGATTCAGATTTCAGCATCATCTCTAATAAATCAGAAGTGAAATAAGATTTCAGATTTCAACACCTCTTAAAAAACAAACGCCACCTAAGGGCTTGTTTGTTTTCTAGAAAAAAGCTCTTCTCGGCCTCTTATGTCTGATTCTTTAAAAGGTAGGATCATTCAAACCGTTTGTTTTTTTCAATTCTTCAGATGGACTTATGTCTTATTGTTCTCTTATCTAGGTAAATCAACCTCTTATTTGCCTCTTATTGTTCTCCAAACCCTCAGCAACGACGTTTCTCAATCAATTAATCTTAATCTATCATGTCTCTCAATCGATCCTTACCAAATCGATCATGTCTGAATTGATGTATTTTAACAGGGTTTATATGTGTTAAATATCGTTAATGACATATTTTTGTTTAAATGAATGCTAATTATATAATTTAGATATAAATTTTGTAACGGTGATTAATAAATATGTAAAACTGTATAAATTTATCTATAAATTCAACACTGTAGTTTTCTAATGGGTAAAATAAACAATTTAAACATATTCAGACATTCATCACTTTATGACAAACGTTTTATTGATTCAGATTTAAGACTTCAACACCATCTCTTATGAATCAGAAGTGAAACAAGACTTCAGGCTTTAGACTTCAGCACCTCTTAAAAAACAAACATAATCTAAGTGTCTTAATATTCTATGTGATAATGATTAACAATTAAGGTTCTAGAAATATGGTTATGCATAGGAGGACAAAATACATTGACGTTAGATATCATTATCTACGCAATATGTCAATTGATAATGTTTAGTTGGTTTTTTGTGGAACTAATGATCGAGTTGTAGACATAATAACCAAACCTATGAAGTTGGACCAGTTCGTGAAGCTTAGAAATTTGCTTAGGGTTTGGTTACTTGAGGAGTAAACTAACACTGGTTGAGTGTGTCAGCTTAATTAGTGGAGGAATTTGTTGAGTTTTTCGTTGTCTTGGTATGTTGGTTTAACGGACGGTCGAAGCTTTGACCTACCTTTCAGGAATTTGTTGTTTTGTTCTGATTATTTTCCTTGATTTTATTATCTTTACGTTTCGGTCATAGGGCTATCTATAAGCCAGTTTATCTTCAATAAAAGTCATCAGAGTTGTTTTGAATTCACTGAAGTTACTGCTATGTTCTCTTTGTTCCTGTTTTCAATAGTTTGTCCTACTCAATACCATTTTTTCCTAGTTTAATGTCGTCTCGTTAAGGCACAATAAGTTTATGTTTCTCCTCGTGTCCCACATTACCAAACGCACTCTTAAAGAAGAAAGAAATACCAACTATGAGTAAAATTCTTTCTAATGATCATAGTGGAGGTTTATTATCCTCATCCAACCGTTGCCACCCATTTCTCCTCCCTACACGGTGACATGCCTAGCTTTTTTAGACGAGTTTGAAAACGTTTAATTCCTTCCCTGAACTCCTAAGAATGGATGTCCTGTCCCTTCTAATAGGGGTGCTATAGTTTCGATCACGTGTAACATTAAGTCAAAATAGGGGTATTACAGTTTTAATCACATATTCTTTTTGTTTTAAAAATCATATTTCGCAATCAGTGTTATTTTAACCATTTTGGTATATAACTAACACTAACTGCAGAGTTGTATGACATAATTCAAACTTCTATTAAAGGAGTGTATTTTTGGACACTTTTTCTAGAACTTAGAACTTATATCACCTGTATATATCATGTTGGTTCGAAAATAATTCTTTTTATGAATTCAATAAGATTCATTCCAATAATAATTAGAACAAAAACCCTGATAATTCTCACATATAGGATAATTTCCTTTTATTATTTATATTAATAAATTTTGTTGATAAAAAAACCATAAACGCACGTGCCACTTGTAATTTTCCTTCAATGTATATCAAGACTAGGAAAAAGCCCTACAAATTATGACCAACACAATCGATAGTCGATACAGCTAATAAGTAAGAGTATATGACGTTGTATATTGTCAGTAAAATATTATAATACTCCAACGAATAGGTTTGAAAAGTTTCATTCATCCAAATATATATATGATTCCGTATGTGTTTTGTTTATTAAAAATCAACGTAACGTAAGGGATGACGATACGGTTTCTTTTATAAAGAAAGTTAAAAAGTGATATGTGGGAAATGGCCATTGTGACATAAAAATTTCACTTTGTTCCCACTTGATTAATCATAAAAATGGTGATGAAATATATAATGACACTTGATAGGTAAGTTTATTGGTGGTAGAAGATGATGTATTCACCTTTTGTTAGCTATTCATTGGCTTACACCTTTGATGTAAGCTTTCACTATCCTTATGCTTGTTTATTTACTTTAAATATTTTATTTTATTTTTAATTTTTAATAGACAAAAAATATTATGATTATTGGGTTTTTTTTAATGGTTTTGATGATTTTTATTTTATATAATTACATAACATGATGATATTTGGAATCTATCTAATAACCCTTTTACAAATTTAACAAAAACATATTCAATTATATGACATTTAATGTGACGTTTTATGTTTGTAGACAATCAAATACAAATGATTTCATAACGTATGTGGCATGTAACTTATTAGTTGGTAGGTGGACAGGACGATTTTTGTCCAAATAATACAAGACAGGTTACTGTATTCGATTTTGGATCCTCTGCTAGCCTCAGCTGTTAAATGAGTAAAAAATATCCCTTTACATTGGTGTAATGGTGTCCTTCGGTTAACCAACATCTATTAGTGAACCCTCTTTTCAACGATCTATACAATCGAACTCCACTGAATCCGCACCTTGTCCTGCTCATCTTCTCTTGTGAAACCAAGCAACCTCCACCCCTTCTCTATTGCTCGTGTCCTACATCATCTCTCTCCAGAGAGCTCTAAAACCAACTATGAACTAGTTACGTCCATAATCTTTTTTCTTCTATTGTTTTAGTATTAGAGAGATATATAATACAAAATTTCCCCCTAAACAATGAATTCATATTAACTTAGATTATAAATACACACACACACATATATATATATATATATAGAGAGAGAGAGAGAGAGAGAGAGAGAGAGACTTGGAATCATGTGAGACCAAGGGTTTTTCGTAAGACCCGTAAGACCAATTATCAACTCTTGGATTAGATCTACAATCTGAACATTTATAATCACAAATTGCCACGAAACTTCTTAATAATCACAAAATTGTCACCGTGCAACTTTAGACCATTAGATTATGAGCTTATAAAGTTGATCAATGAACATAAATTGGTCTTACGGGTCTCACGAAAAACCCTTGGTCTCACGTGAATTCAACTCTATATGTATATGTGTGTGTATATATATATATATAATATTTTTAATACAAATACACACAAAAATAGAGGATACTATGTTATACTACTAGACTATTAGTTACCAACCAGTCAACCTCATTAACCTTCTTACCTTTTTTTATATTTAATTAATAAAACTTATTTTATATTAAAGTTCCCTACTTTCTTCAACTTATCCACGAGACCTAATTACTCCATTGAATACCGTAAGTTGCATTAATATAATAATACTTCAGAAAAAAGGGTTCCCATTTTGTAGAAAAGAGCTATGTATCTTGTAAATTAAGTTCACTTGTAACCATATATTCAAATACAAATTGCCTTTCAAACAAAATTCAACATGGATATAACGTTTTCGACTCAAATAGTCAAAACAAATATGTAAACATGCAATATATAGAGTGTCGTAGAGTACTTGTGTTGTATCTTCCAACGTTGATCATGAAGATGAAATGACGATAATGGTGGCGGCAATGGTGGTGGTGGGAGGAGGCGGCATATGTTAAGATGGGTTGGTGATGGTGGAGTTAGTCACGTAAACGTAAACGAAAAGGATTGATTTATATATAAGAAATTGAACACCACTTCATGTAGCTCAAAAGACGATCGGATCGGATGAGATATAAAGAAAAGAAGACCAAAAAGGAAGAAATAGAAAAACGGTGAAAAGTAAAGCTACCTTTTTGCTTGCGCATTCAAACAACTTGACCCCCATTCGCCACAATACATTAATTAATTAATGCCCACTTAATTAATTAATCATCAAATATATACTGTTGGTTAAACTTAATTAATCAGCTCTTAATATTTAAATTTTACTCCATCGAGTTGTCGTTTAGTTAGTGTCCTTTATTTTGGTGGATCCACATCTTTTCATAAATAATTAATTAATTTAACAATTTAAGGTCCAATTATTAATCACAAATTTAAACATCAACCACCCATTATATCTGAATGACGATAATACCCCTGCATGGACATCTTTTAATCATATATTGCCAATAAAATGGGAGGTGCTTGTAACCTTTCATGTCCCGTTAGACACAAAATACACACACACACATATATAATATATATATATATATATATATTAATTAGATAAATGATTAAAACAAAAAATAAAATGAAGCAACAAATATTAATAAATATAACACGAGGGGCAAACTGAATTATTCATTCATTAATAATTATATCTGATGAGCAAAACACTTGAGAGTGAATCTTAACAAAATGATTACTCTGGTTTTGACATAAACGCACCCATCGTTCTCCCAAAGCTACCATTTTCAAGAAATCACCAAAATAAAAAAGATAAAAAGCAAATTAAAAAAACCCAAATTTCCTTCCTCGACCTACGTGATTCCAATTTACAAAAACATATATAATATATGTATATATATGTGTATTAAAAGACTGGCAACGAGTGAGTTGTGATCGATGCTTTCATGCACATAATATTAGGTTTTTATTTAGTGGGTTTTGGATTGATCTTTAATAAATTTAAGGTTTTTACGTGATTAATGATGGTGGGTTTTGTTCATAGATGGTGGTAACGTTATTATTGCACGGCCATGCAGATGGGATTAACTGGTGGTGGAGCTGTTGGACGAGTAGTACTTGACGTATGTCCCCTAGTTTTTGTTGTAGCATCACCGATTCCGATCGGAGACTCTGGTTTTCTTCCCGGAGGAGTTGTCCATGGAGGTTCACAACCCTTAACCGGTTCGTAAGTTCCTTGTTACCGGTCTTAAGCCGGTTCAACTGGTTCCTCAGGTTCTCCAAGTGCTTTTGTTTTCTCATCCGGGATCTCCGGGCAGACTCACGGTTTGATATCATCCTTCTCCGCTTACGTTCGTCCACCACCACGTCTTCTTCCGGTGGGTTCATCTCTCCGTCGTCGGAGCTGTTTGTTTTTGGGGTGGAGTTGTCGGAACCAGAGCCGGAGAAGGAAAATACCGGTTCTTGTGGGGTAAAAAGAAAAGGGTTTTCTTGGGTATCCCAAGGAGTAAAACCACCGGTTTCAAAGAACCCGGCCCCATCGGAGGACAGATGGTCTCCGGCGGTGGGGAAAACTTCAGACAACATGGCCGGAAAAATTTTTAATATAGCAAGAAAGGTTAGAGAGTGAAACGGAAGAAACGATGGGTTGGGACGCCGTATTTAATGGAAATTCGTGAGGGTGTTGGTGAGGGCCCACAAGAAGCATTATTGTCAGAATTAAATTAATTAATTTAAAACTAATTGCTTTTGAGTCAGGTGGCACTTAAAAGTGGGTCCCACGTGGCTTTTGTAAAAGGATGTGGGTCCCGTAGGTTGTTGTTTCATGCTTAGTCACGAAGAAACAAAGCAGGTGGGATCCCTGTTGTACACATGGCTACTGTTCATTGGCTGCTCTTATAGGAAGCCAATGGGACGGGGAGATGCTAACGTGGTACACGTTTTAGGTTGACGCGTCAATTAGGGTAAAAATGTAACAAAAATATTTTGTGTTAATTTTTTTTATTAACCTGAATATTCAACCACCTATACGAGCCGACTAATTTCATAACAACCACCTGCTTTGTAGATAGTTAGTAGTCAGCGTATTTGAACCTGCATAACCATAAGAGGATTTTTATTTTTCTGTGGATTTGAACCTATAACCTCCAGATACTTTTGATCTTTGGAGTTAAACTCAAACCAACCAGGTACCACCCTTGTGGTTTGTCTCGAAGATTTTCACATTAACTTTTTGGAGTTAGATGCACAAATTCAAGATTCAAAAACAAAATTTATGCTGTCAGAATTGCACATAAAAGACGTTATTGGGCATGATTGATGCAATATTATTGTATGATTAAAAAGGGGGCAAATAAATGCGAATTCGTAACTAAATCAGGCAATAATAGTTGATACATTTTACTTGTACTGAATATGTTTAATTACAATCCCTGCAAGTCGGGTAATGACACGAAAGGTTTCTAAACTATCGGATATCATAAACACCTTTATTTGTTCCTTACTTGGATTGGTGTCATATATAGCTAGACAAGAATCGATTAATTAAGGATAATACTAATCAAGTTTATGTTTAAAATGGTGATTAGGGTTGTTAATTATATACATAACAAAACAAATGGCCAACATGAGGCCGACAACCCTTGCTTTTCTTCTGATTACAATTAAACCTATTTCCAAAGATTCTCCATTTAATAAATCAAGATTAGTTAATAGCAAGTAATTTCATAATTTTATTAATTAGACAATGGTCTTTATATAATTAAACTCAAAAAATAAAACATTTAAATATATCAAAAAATAACAGCAATCAAATATGATTGATTTAATTATACTACACACATATTTAAAGAGAGATGTGAGTTATTATGCAACCTTTTATATTTGTATAATTAATACAACTTAATCTCAACCGTCCATTTAATTTGATGAATATGTGATTTCATAAAAGTTTTGATTGTTTTCTAATATAAAGTATTGATCATAATTAATAAACTTTAATCATCTTTCATAAATATTCAAATCATAATAAATGAAGTCTCATCATTTCCGTTAATATTCAAATCATAAATATTCATAGAAATGATTAGAGTTCATTTATTATGATTTGAATATTTATAGAAAATGAATAAGGTTCATTAATTATAATTAATACTTTATATAAGAAACAATTAAAACTTCTATAAAAGACATATTCATCAAATTATATGGACGGTTGAGATTGAGTTGTATTGGTTGTACAAATGTAAATGGTTGTATAATAACTCACATCTCTCTCTTTATATTTATATATATATATATATATATATATATATAACACTAGCCTTGGGATCATGTGAGACCAAGGTTTTTTCGTGAGACCTATAAGACCAATTTGTTAACATTTGGATTAGATCTACAATATGAACATTCATAATCACAAAATTGTCACGAGACTTCTCAATAATCACAAAATTGTCACCGTACAACTTTAGACCATTAGATCATTAGCTTATAAAGTTGATCAATGAATATAAATTGGTCTTACAGGTCTCATAAAAAACTTTTGATCTCACGTGAACCCAACCCTATATAAGCATTAACTATTAATTATAATCTATATATTTAGAATTAGGAAAGAAGTTGAGTTAGGTGCTTAGGTTTAATTAGTTTAATATGGTAGGAGAAGCATAGCATGTGATGTGATGATGCTAAAAGTGAAAGAAATAAAAGTTGATGGTTTATTAGATTTTATATATAGGAACAACATGCATGCATGCATGCATGTTAGTCTAAACTTAATCCCAAATTCAAAGCCATTTTTGCCATTCTTCCTTTTTGCAAATTTAGGCCATATTTGGTAATAATATAAGCTTCTTATGGAAAGAAATTGTTTGATAAGTTACAAAACATCTCCTACACATTCTTTTTTATATATGAAATTAAAAATTAAAATCATTAAAAAAAATTAATTCAGTTTCAACATATTCTTTATTTTAAAGATTCGATCATTATTTTTATCACATTATAATATTCTTTAATTTTATCATCTGAATATAGTTTTAAATGAATATAAAATAATAATAATTTATCTTTATTGATGGAAATGAATAAGAATCTGTTTTCTCTCTCCTCACATCAAATTATTGAAATTTTTTAAATATGAAGTTTTCTATTCTTTTTTCTATTTAAGAGAATCTGTTGAAGCAAAATAGAGAACAAAATCTTCATTTTATTCGATTTGAGAAAATACGTGACAACTTTTTCTTTTTTTAATTTTACACTGTTATTTGGTTTATTATTTATATTTTACAAAACTTGCAAGATTAATAAATATACCAGCTAACAACCATCTTCAACTAAGGGGCCGTTTACCAAACACTTACCTGACAAGTACTTACCGGTAACACTATTATTTATTTACCGAGTAAGATTTTAGTCCAACAAAACGACATCGTATGCAGCAATTTACCCGGTAAGGGCTTAGCATGGTAAGAGTCGTTGCCCTCACTTACCAGTTAAGGCTTTTGGTTCTTGTCTCACTCTTACCGGGTAAGATTCTTGGTCCTTACATATTCATACGGTAAGGTAATGTTACTTGATAAGCACTTATCCGGAAAAGCATTTGGTAAACGATCCGTAACTGTTAATTTATTACTAAAGGTTTTTTTTTTTGCATGAGATAAGGTAAAAGAGTTCATCTAACGTGAAAAAGGGAGACAATGTAATAAATAGGGGTTTTTTAGCGATGTAACTTTTATCATTGTTATTCTTTTTATTATTTATATACAATGCCGACACATTGTACTAAAAAAAACTTGAATTTGTTATATTTATACGTAAGGATTTAATTATTTGAGAATTTTTAAAATATACAAGGTCTATGAGATCCATTCTAAACCTCTAATTTAATATAATTAATGTTATTAATTAATTAGATAATCATCATTATTTTTTAAAATAACTTCATGATTATCACTTTCTCTCTCTCCTACGTCTGTAATAACATACACATTGTACTCACAATGTAAACAACCTTAATAAATTTTTACTGCACTGTTTACAACACAAGATTCGCATTATATTCAGAAGTGGTATGTTTATATTAGTTTTATATTCACAATATGTTCATAAACGATGCAGATCTCGTAGATTTAAAATGTGTTCACAATATTTCCACATATTATAATTAAAGAGAAAATAGGAGAGGGGAGAGAGAAAAAATAGAAGAGTGGAGAGAGAAAAAATAGGAAAGAGGATAGAGAAGCAATGATAAATGCTTTAATTTATATTAGATTTATTTTTTCAACTTATTTTTTATGGTTTAAGTCGGATCTAAAAAATTAGCAAGTTCTTAAAATAAGACCCTTATATATAGGGTTAGGTTCCACTGAGAAGTCTAAAGAGATTTCCACCCGTGAATCAAAAGTAATTGAATGTCAACACTAATGAGATGAACCGAGATGCACATGTTCAATTCTCTTCTAAAGCGCAATTCATGGGTATGCATGAGATTCAAAATGATCAAGGGTTCAAATATCTTCTTACACTTCTTATTTTAACTTCCCTTCTCACATGATTCCTTCGCCTATATATATAGGGTTGGGTTCTGGTGAGGAGAGTTAAGATGAGAAGCATAAGAAGGAATCTCCACCTTTGGATGCACATTATGATAAGATGCACCAGATCAATCATCATATCAAACACAATTCAGGGGTATGTTTGAGATTAAAGATGATCAAGGGTACAAATTTCTTCTTACACTTCTAACCTTAACTTTTCTTCTCATACAATTCTTCGTCTATATATATATATATATATATATATATATATATATATATATATATATAGGCTCATTCAAGGGATAACTGATTAGTTTGTGGTAACTGTGAGATCCAATCTCAACCATATATCAACGGATAAATTAGAAAATTAGTAATTTTGGTAATTTGAATTAAAATTATAATTAAAGGGCATTTTAGGTATTTCTAAAAACTCCTCTCTCCTCTCACCTCTTACCTCTCTCCGACCTTGGATCTCCAACCTCAGATGAACATTATTCCGACCGGTACCAAGTAATCATTGTGATACACAATGTGATACCTATTGTGGTATCATTGTGATACCAACTATGATACCAACCCAAACCTTAAAAATAAAATTAAATGCATAATCTAAATTTAAGGAATACATATCGATCATCCACGTTGTGATACCCAAAATACATACAAGATGCAATGTGATACCCAATGTAGTACCAATTGGGGTACCACTGTATTACATCTTCGGTCGACCACACAAATGACCTCAGTGTGATACCCAAGCACATATATGATGCATTGTGATACCATTGAAGTATCATCGGACGACGGTGACTGGAGGACGGTGGCCAGAGGACAAATGACGGAGAGAGAGAAGAGAGGAGAGAGGAAAGTTTTAAAATACTTAAAATGTCCTTCCATTAAATTTTAATTCAAAATTACCAAAATTATAAATTTCCTAATTTATCTATTGATTTGTTGTTGAGATTGGACCTCACGGTTACCACAAACTAATTAGTTCTCATTTGATTAGGCCCCTATATATACATATATCCAATGGATTAATCCTTCAAGGGTAGAGCCTATTATCTATGGTTATGTATTTATTGTAAATGACTTTAGTAATAGAAAACCATGAACTTGTGATGAAAAACACTGAAAGAATAATTAAATTTCAATCTAATTCTTTAGATTTTAATTTATTTGAATTGTCTCAATTTTAATAGATTTCATTATGTGAACCAAACACCACTTATATGTAGATAGAGAGAATGTATAGAAAAGACATAAAATTGAAACCCACTCTGTTAATTAACGTTTTTTAAAGATTGTTTAAAAAAGACATAAAATTGAGGTAGAACATTTGCTACGAGAATTTTAAAATTTGAGAATTTTTAATAAAGACAAATTGATCTTTTTAAAAATTAAAAGATTTTTTAAAGAGATGATCAAAATAATTTTAAGATCTGTAAGAAATTATTTAAGATAAGAAGTAAAAACAATTCATACAGTTCTGAAGAGTATCTAAAAAACATTTGTATACAAGTGTTTGTAAGAGACAAGAAGTAAGCATTGGTTTGTTCGGACTATGTTTGAAAGAGTCAAAATTGGTTTTTAACGGAGTCATAAAGTGTCTCAATCTTTTCAGAAATATTTTTTTAGAAAATCTGTCCAAACTCAATTCAAATGTCCGCAAGGACACAATCCATCATCCTCTCCAAAAAGTCATAGGCGAAGCGTCCCTCATCCCCCCCCCCCCCCCGGTCTACTGTTGATCCTTCAAATCTTGATCCGTGATCAGGTTCCCACTTCGTTGTTCCTCCAGAGAAGTTCATAGATAAACTTGATTTCTAACTTTTGATGTTGGTTCTTTGTGACTCTGTTCAATGTTGTGGAATCAGATCCAAATTATATATAAATAAACTATGAAATCTATGTATAACTTTTATAGATAAAATTATTTAAATATTTGGTTGATTTGTGTCATTTATAACAGTTGTGTATATGATAAAAAAAAAACATTAAACAATATTTTAGAGGCAATCAGGTTATTTTAAAAGTGTTGTCATATTATGTCCAGTATACCAAATGCAATAATGACAATTTGTCTGCTCTTGAATTAGATCATTTCCAAAATGCTTACTAACATGCTAAACATAGAACAGACAACTAGGCGTGTTCTGTCCCATTGAATATACACACCAAATGCTACCTAAATTAAAACGTTAGTGAGCATTTTGGAACCGATCTAACACGTGTTCATCGAGGCAAGATGAGTGCAAGTTTGGGCATGAGTTAGGAGCTCGCACAGATAAACTTTATTGTGTGAATGTGAGTCGCATAGGCAAGCTTACATTGCGCTAAGGCGGAGCTTGCATAAAAGCTTACATGTATTTAATTATATATTTTTTTTATTAACCTGGATATCCAACTCGCTATGCGAGCCGACTAATCCCAGGACGACCACCTGATTTGCAGATAGCCCGAAATCACCGCATTTGAACCTCTGTGGCCACAAGGGGATTTTTATTTCTCATTGGATTTGAACGTGGGACCTCCTAATACTTTTGACATTTAGAGTCAAGCTCAAACCAATCAGGCACCACCATTATGGTTTATTTAATTATTTTCTTGTAAGAAAGATTGGAAAACAGAAATTTAGAAAAGTGTCTGGAAAACGACTAACAACAAATATCCAACCAAAACTTGGGCATTAAGGTTATTATCGATTCAAGAATATGTAAACAACAGATCAAGAAAGAAGATGTTCAAACAAAAAGTACAGAAAGAACATGTTGACAAAGTCATAGAAGGTTTTGTGTAACCATTACTAAAGATGGGTATTAGACATGTTTTATAAAAATGTTGCTAAATGATACTTGTACAGAGAATTCAGATAAACTGTACTAAAGATGAACCGAATGCTTCTTCAAAACCGTCATTGAAATTCTATTTAATCACAATTTATTACCGTCAGAATGCTTAAAACACGATGTTCATCTTTAGTAACATCATTTTAATTTGGAATTTAGATAATTATCTATACTATATTATAAAACATTTGACAAAAACTCTTAAAACCATTTTTTATGCATAAAGTATTGTTTATTGATACATATTACTTAAAATTCAAGGTTACAAATAAATTGTGCATAAGTACAATTTATTAAAGCTTTATGTTTGAATTCGTGTAACTAATTGCGGATAAACATCTCATTTTAAAATCTAAAAAATCTAAAATATAATTAAAATAATTATTGAGTTCTAACAGAATATTTAATTATTATTTTTATAAAAAATATATTATTAAACCTAAATTAAGTTACTTCGTTACGTTAAATTAAATAATAAACAAACAAGACTTTTAAATAGTTAATATTATACTACTGTTGATATATATTTTTGCAAATTTTATATAATATTTTTAAATTTATATTTTATTCCAAAATAGAAACATTATCGTTTTTTCAAAACCACATAAAATCGAATTATATCGACATGGATAAAAAATAAAACATAACATTGAAATGAAAATGTGTCTCGATGCATTACACGAGTACTGTTCTAGTTTAAAAAAATGCTTAAAAACGTTACTAAAGTCCAAGAAAAGGTTACTGAAAGTTGACTTTAGTCGACCAATTTGAAAACATACTAAAACACATTTCAAATAATTTTTTTAGACTTTTTGTAATAAAAAAAACATTTATTAGACTTCAAATAAATACATGTTGAAATAAATTATTTGTTTTGTATTTATAAAAGTTAAATATGACATAAATATTAAAAAAAAAATTAAAACATAATTTTTAGGAAAAGTTGGGCCGTGAAAGGTACGAGCCCACTACTTTGAATCCACTAAGTTGTTGGAAAATGGAAAACCCAACGTAATATTTCAGTAATATTGGAAAAGTTGGATCGCCCACGGGTACATTCATGTAAAACGAGGCGCATAGTGTTTTGTATTTTAAAGTGATGCATGTGGGACCCACCAAAATGATTTTTAAATATATTTTTGGTACTTTTTCGGTCAAACAAGGGGGGATCGCCCCCATGGTCAACGAAAGGGGCGATCCATGTGGACATTTTCGTAATTTTGGTAAAATCTGGTTATTTCGTTAATATATCGGGTATATTTTAGTCATTTTGGTGATTTTCCCTTTTTATTAACGGGCATTTTGTATAAATTCGTATACTTCAAAAATCTAGCATCTTTTTTTTTTCCGAAATCTGTTATCGAATTTTTATCAGATAAGCGTTTATCAGGTGTTACTTATCTTACTGGGTGAACTATTAAAGACCAAAAACCTTATCCAGTAAGAATCATACCAAGGACAAAGAATCTTACACGATAAGTGATGAGGGAGTATACTCTTACCTGGTAAGTATTTACCAGGTAAAACATCTACGAACACTTCATTTTAATGGTTGAGAATGTTGTATGATGAGATAAATGAGTGTGATGATTCTTCCACGTAAGGCCCCACAAACGTTCCCTAAGAGATGTTTTAGAGGCAGTTTAGAAGAAAACAGAATTATAAGATGGTTTTCTAATGATTTCGGTACCAGATGTTTTTTACACGGATACAGTTGATTTAGAATAACCGATAATAGATGTTTGTTGGCATTTCGATTTGTGTTTGTCTTTCATGACTACATGTATTTTTACCTAAGGAATGATAAATCATTTTTCTGTTCCATCAAGCTTTTGTCTGTTTAAGGATTCCATTTGCTTTTCCCGTCTTGCTTTTTCAGTGACAAGACAGAAAGGTCCGAGTACGATACAACTTTTTATTTTCTTATTCTTTGTTGTATGAGAGGGATTTACTTGCACATTCAGTCGGACCCTAGATAAGTAACGTGATATAACACGTCAATAATTGAGAACAGATGTTTTGGAAAATACTGAAAATTAAAGTTGTCAAGTAATTAAATAACTATTATTTTTAATTCTACATTATTTTTAGGGGTTGTTTGTTTACCTCTTAATAGTTCCATTAATAGGCAATATCTGAATCGTTAAGAGATGAATCTTGTTTGGCAAAAAAAAAATCTGTCTCTTAGTGGTTCTAAAACCCTCTGAATGATTTTGTATCATGGATCTCCCTTAACCATTAAGAGCCCTAATTTCATTATACACAGTTATCAAACAATTATATTTCATTTTGCATTATATCATGAGAGCTTCTTAATTATTCTGCACCAAATTATTCAGCAATTGTCAAACAATCCCTAAGTGTTAATGTTTAGAAAACTGAATGTGACCAACTGCTTATAACATTACGTCATTCCTAACAAATATGTAATTATTAATTTGGAACGGTATGCCAATTCAAATTTTCTTTTTAGCGTTTTATTTTTCTAAATTTGTTTTAAAAAATACATATTTGTCCCAATTTATTATCAATTTAAGACTACTTACATTATCAACAACACGGTTCTATGATTACAACTAATGGACGTAACGTCACGCAATTGAACATTCAGAATAAAACAGTCTCGTTAATAAATGCCACAAAAACAGCGCAATTCTTAACATTGCTTGGAGTGGCAAAGTGAGCCATGTCTCTTCACCAACCTGTATACACTCTCAATATTTGAGCATTATTATATACCCGAAAACGCCTATGCGAGTTGACTAATCCCAGGACGACCATCTGCTTTGCAGATAGCCTGGAGTCACCGCATTTGAACATCCATGGCCATAAGGTGATTTTTATTCCTCCTTGGATTTGAACCTGAGACCTCCTGGTATTTTTGATCTTTGGAGTCAAGCTCAAACCAATCAGGCACCACCCTTGTGGTTCATATTATGTTATTCAGATACAATTAAATTGTTTTGTGCTGTTAAAATCAAACGGATACGAAGTTATGAGATGAAATAGGGACCATCCAAACATCAACAATTGCCACACTTCCCTTAAAGACAAGGCAGCTTAATGATTCAGTGAAATATGACATGTTTCAAGTATGATCACAAAAATCTGTATGATTAATGTGGATTGTTAAGACGTTTTGAAGTGTAGGTTTGGGGTATGTGGCATGGCTTCACATTGTTTGTCACGTGACCATGTTTTGTTTGATAGAGAAATTATGGTACCTCTCAAAACGAACGACTCCACTTGTGACACGTATAACAAACCATTTTTTTGTTATCTTTGATTGGATTTTATGTACATTTTCACACCTTTTTTTTTCCAATTTTTCATTTTATTTAAGGTTTTTTCACATAGCAAAATACCGAACAATGAACCTTTATAGGGAAACATACACGCCGAATTTTCACATGAAGCACACACCCAACGTCACAGTAATTTTATGAAATGTTCATTGCAAAAAGTTCCAAAATCATATATGATTACATGTGATATGCTCGTTTAATCATATATGATTTAGACACATCCAAAAGGGACATGGGTGCCTTGGTGAACACGACCAAAGACTACCCGCTATATTTCGATCAATGGCTCAATGTGAGGGACGGATCTATTCATGCCTGAGCGAGAACCTGTGCACTCACTCAACTGATTTGTAGGTATTTTTTTAAGGTATAAAAGGAACACCTGCTAAACTTTCAGCGATGCTCTAGGATATTAGAAAATATAAAGAGTGTCAACCAAAAAATCAAAAAAAAAAATCTCAAAATCAACCAAAAAACTGGGGAAAATCCCTCGAAATCAACTAGAACACCGAAAAAGTTCATTGAAATCAATAAAAAAGTTCATTGAAATCAACCAAAAAACTTTTAAAAAATCTCTTGAAATAGTGGAATTCGACTAAAAACACATCAGACGACTATATAGGCATTTAATCCACTTTACAAGTGCAACTTCTAGGAAAAACTTTGGGGTTCGCCACTGCTCAACATAACATATGTTTAATCATATATGATTAAGTGTATATATCACATGTAATCATATATTATCTTGTAACTTCTCGTTTTCTTGCAAATTGATCATCTTCTCATTTGAGTCTGACCCTATATATAGAGGCAAGTTCAAACGAGAAGGTAGTCAATTTGCAATAATTTTAGAAATTTAAATTACTATCTTAAAATTGATAAAATATCGTAATTGTAACAAAAATACTATATAAATCCATTAAACATCTCATTATATCTTTTACATTTTTTTATTTTTTAACTTTAATTAATTTAGAATTTCTTTTATCATTTTTTATATAATTTTTTTTTGTAGATACACTTTTGATAAATAAACTATCACAATTTTTATCAAATATCACATGTGATATCTACAATTAACTCATCATCTCTTTTATCATTTCTTTCTGTTTTTTAGATTCATTTTTGGAATCATATGTGATCAGTTTCGTTTAACATATGAACTATTACGTATTACATATGATCCACTCTATAAATTTTTGCACATATCACATATCATAATATATATATGTGAGTATAAGTTACATATTATCACATGTGATAATAAATGTCTGAATATAAGTGATATATTATCACAAAAAGATTTATAAATATAAATACACATAATCACATATAATTAACAAAAATATCTACAATTATCAAATATGATTGTATGATTGATAAAATCATTGACCAAATTATCATATATAATGTGAACTTTTAATCATACATATTTATCTTTGTGACAAAATCAATTTATTAAGAATAATCAGTTACAGATAATACCACTTTTTTTAATTTAATTTAATTTAACAATTTTTATTTAATAAAATATGTTACTCATATATATATTCCTTCACGTTTTCTTCCTTGCAATCCAAAACTTTCGATAATTGACCACAAGAATGATGTCTGATTGGTTTAAGCTTAACTCTAAAGGTCAAAAGTATCAAGAGGTCTCAGGTTCAAACCCAAGGAGGAATAAAGATCTCTTTGTAGCCACGGAGGTTCATATGCGGTGACTCTGGGCTATCTGCAAAGTAGGTGGTCGTCTTGGGATTAGTCGACTCGCATAGCGGGTTGGATATCCAGGTTAATCAAAAAAAAAAAAAAAAAACTTTCGATAATTGAAGTGAAGCTCAACCATTTTCGATAAAGTTTGGTCCTACAAATAGCTTTTGAAGATTTGTGGACATGATCTTCAAAGTCAAAAAGATAAAATAAAAGATAGATCTGATTTGTTGGTCGATCGTTTTTATGTAGAAATTTCCATTCAAATAACGAGAAAATTATATTTCAGAAAAGAGACCCTTTTTTATGTATCAAATATTTCTTGTTAATTTATTTTACAAATAGATATATTTGTTTGTTACTGGAATAAATTATTATTTTATTTTATGTAATTGGACTCATAAAAAAATAAAGAAGTTGGATTTTAGCTCTCTTCTTAACTTTGTTCAAAGTTTGTAGAAGTCTATATTTCAGAAGGTCAGACTTGGATTCGAAAAGTATTTCACTTTCTTTCTGATATTTTTTTTTATTAACCTGGATATCCAACTTACTATGCATACCGATTAATCACAGGACGACCACATGCTTTGCGTGTAGCCCGGAGTCACCGTATTTGAACTTCGTGGCCACAAGAGAATTTTTATTCCTCCTTGAATTTGAAACTGGGACCTCCAGACACGTTTGATCTTTGGAGCTCAAAATCAAACCAATCAGACACCACCCTTGTGGTTATTTCTGAATTTTAATACATATATCATTTTGAAGTTGCCCCATAATTGCTCATTTAATTGGTTGCTCGAGAAAAATGAGTTCTACACGATCTTAGTTTTTGTCCAGGTTCCGTAGTGATTTCTCACGACCCAAGAACTCCAATTTTTCTTACAATATTTGAGCTCTCGATCTCTTTTGAATATTTATGTTATCTTGGCGTATCAATCAGACTCGACATGATTTGTACGTCTAATTCTAAGAAAATTACCATTATGCCCCACTCTAACGTGATCGATTATTTAATATTATGGAATTCCACATCGTCAATAGTGAATTGAGAAAAGTATTTCAAACACATGTTTATGTCCGTTCATGAACCTTCATATATCGTTCACATAGACTAAACTTCTAGAAGCACTATCGTGTTTTTTACATATGTTTTACTTTATAATCACGTATGTTTATTGTATCGCCCATACTTCCGCTTTATATCTTATGAGAGAGTATTATGTACTTTTTACGTCAATAAAGTTACAAAATTATTCAAGGCTGACACGTTAACAAGTATTTATTGCTCTAGGAATGATTCACGGAGTTGATTAGTCTGTTGTACTGTGGTCGATCATTATTTCGTTTTTTTTCTGGTAATAAATGAAGTAGTTGCTTTGATGTATTTCATTAATATCTCGCTGACTATTTCATAATAAATTCGTTTTATTTCACATTTTACTTTATTCAATCACGTAGCGCGTCCACACACAGTTATTAGAAAGGTATTAAACATCAAATTAAGTTAGAAACAAAAGATTCGTGAATCTAGATAACTTACAATAATTATTCAGTAAAGAATCAAGACAACTCGTTTACAAGGAAAATACACTACAACAAAATTGAGTTTATAGGACGCCCACAATCTCTAAGCGTCCCAATAGACCGCTTTAGATGACTTAATTTATATGACCAATATATAAAGTGTCATATCTAAAGGTGTTGTAATAAGTTTATATGACGCTTTTGGGAGTCTTAACAAGGTTTTTAGGACATTTTTAATACAAAGTGTCGCACTATAAACTTTATAGGACACTTTTTCAAAAGTGTCTTATAAATTCAATTTTTTATAGGACATTTGTTTTTATAGGACAGATTTTCAAATAGTGTCCTATAAAATTGTTAATGGGACGTTTTATATTAAAAATGTTCTAAAAAAACTTAATATGACGTCAAAACACATCATATAAACTTATTACAACACCTTTAGATAAGACGCTTTATTTTTTTGGTCCTATAAATTAAGTCTTATCAAGAGGTCTATTAGGACGCTTAGAAATTGAGAATGTCCTATAAACCCAATAGAATAAAGATTCTTAAAATATGTTATAAAAAATTATCCAAATATATTATTTTTTTAAGTATCTTGACTTTTAAAAGATATTTAATTTTTTTATTTGATAGAATAAAAAGTTTATATCTACTTTATCAGGTTTTATTTTAACTGGTTATGGATTTGAAAATTATGACAGACAGAAAAAAGATTGGTTTTGAAGAACAAATTTGCCGAAAAAAGTCCATCGATGTATTGATGAACTAATTCGAAAGCAAATCTCATGATGACATGTGGACGTGGTTGAATTTGAATACGACGATATTAAGTTGAATGAAACATCCTGAAGAGAGGTTCTAAGTCGACTTCTAGCATTTATTGAAGAGTACCTACCCAAATTCTAGTTTTCAACGATCCCCTTCAAACTTACTTATGGATTGTAACCTAATTACCAATTCCGGTAGTTAAAATACCATTACATGCTAACTGTTTGACAAAACGACATAACGCCAAATTTCATCGATTCATGATGTACTCACATCACGTACCAAATGATCTGGATTACAAGACTGTACACGTACAACTCTTGCTCTATATCAAACCCACCATATGCCTTATCCTATACTCAAAGAAGTTATATAACAACAGTAGTTGCAACGTTTTTTATTTATTTTCAGTAGTTTTTTTGAACACGAAGAAAGCAGAAAGTGTCTTTTTTCTTGTTACGGATACTCTTAGATCACATGGAATCTCTAGTTCTAATCTATGTTTTTCAATTATATTAATAGCTATATGTATTATAAGACTTGGGATCATGTGAGACCAAAGGTTTTTCGTGAGACCCGTAAGACCAATTCTCAACCATTGGATTAGATCTACAATCTGAACATTCATAATCACAAAACTGCCACGAGACTTCTCAATAATCACAAAATTGTCACCGTGCAACTTTAGACCATTAGATCATTAGCTTATAAAGTTAATCAATGAACATAAATTGATCTTACGGGTCTTATGAAAAACTTTTGGTCTCACGTGAACCCAACCCTATATTATAAATCCTGAGTCTGTCGATGAATATATTATAATAAAAAGAATCAAATAAATATTGTATGGGTTGTAACTTCAAGTTGTACCCTTTTGAAAGAATCATGTGGCATAGAATAGTTTGATACAACAATTCTAGATATGGGTTTGGTCCTTGACTTTAATATATATATATATATATATATATATATATATATATATATATATACAAATATTTATATATGTATATACAAATATTTATATATGTATATACCCTAACTTCAATTTCACTTAAGTTCACACCAAACTTTTTGGTCTATATAAATTCTCACACACTCTTTCTCAACCCTCACTCAACCACCAAATATCAACACCATATACAACGATGCCTAGAGCCACCGCTCTCCTCCTTATCATAACCCTCATCCTCTTCTCTTTTACCTTCTCCTCCACCTCTGCTCGACCAGAACCTGCAATCGGCGCCACAACCACAACAAGAAACAAGGTAAGCCAACTCTTTTGGAATCTTATATCAGATTAAACCTTGAAGGCCAACTCAACTGGAAAATAGATGTTAGGTTCTAGGGTTCCTCTCTATAGGTTGCCAGTTCGAGTCTCTTGAGAAATATTAGCTTTTTTGTACTATTATCTTTAGGGTCACATGAGAGTAGTTGAGGCGTGCGCAAACTGCCTAGACACCAATAGTTACCAAAAGTAACTCTTGAAAAACGCTTATTAGAATAACAATGGCAGGATCATCACTTATTACTGGTTTCATGTTTGAATTGTTGTAGGGTGTAGAGGTTGAAGAAGGTTGTGAAGGAGTCGGTGAAGAAGAGTGCTTGATGAGAAGGACTCTTGTTGCTCACCTCGACTATATTTACACCCAAAAGAAGAACCCATGAAAAATTAGAAGAATTAAAACTCCATTTTCATTCCGTTATATTCATATACACTGTGTGCGTATATATGTTTATGTACATATATTTAAAGGGTTATGATATAAGTTTTTCTTGTTCCATTTCGAAAGCATATAGCTCTTGTTTTGAAAAAGAGCTTGGTGTGCTTATATATACTACTAGCTATCAATAACAAGTGTCTTTTAATTGTGAATTACGCATACATACATACATACATACATACATACATACATACATACATACATACATACATACATACATACATACATACATACATACATACATACATACATATATATATATACACATAACTATATGTGTTTCTGTGGCATATTCATGTTTACGCCACAAATAACAACAAACTGTACGAATATATATATATTTTTAAGTTGGTGTGTACTGATACTAGAGAAAATGAATCTATCAAACGAAGAATGCAAAAAAAATGAAATAAAAGAAACTGAGGTTTGTTGAACAAACTGCATCTCATAAAATTAGCAATATTTTCTACTATGAAGGGATTTAGAAACCACATCAAGGAGGTGATATTTTTATTAAAAGAATTTAGGGAAAAGTCTAAAAAACTTCGATCAATTTTTTTTGTTTTGAATGGTTTAATCCTTACAAAATTAAATGAATAAACTATTAAACTTTCTTATTTTGAATGGTTTAGTCTCAAACACTTTTTTTAAATGAAAATCATTAAACTTTCTCATTTTGAATGATTAAGGCTCTGAGTTATTATTATTTTTTGAATTAATAAATCATCAAACTTTTAAAAATTGGTTACCTACATTCTTTTAACCCCGAAAAAATTACCTCAAATTGGCTAGGAAGATTTTAAAGTAAAAAGAAATTTTAAATCAGTTTTATGGTTTTACCGTTCTCAACCCTACGTCAGTCAAACTCCTTGTTGCCTCAACGTTGTTTGCTTTCTGTCACTACCCATCATCGTTCTTGGCCCCCTGCCATCGGTCTCATTGTTGTGCGTTGTGTTTGGAAATGATAAAATTGATTTATATTTTTTTACTTTGAAACATTTTGAGTCGGTAACATGTAACTTTTTTGGGTTAAAAGAATGTGGATGATACAATTCTCAATAGTTCGATGGTTTATTTATTCAATAAAATAATCAAGTACTTAATCATTTATAATGAGAAAGTTTAACGGTTTTTCATTAAAAATAATAATTTAATAACTAAATTACTCAAAATAAAAAAGTTTAACGGTTTTATATATATATATATATATATATATGTGTATTTGGCGGTCGGTTTGGTCCAAACCAGACCGGTTTTGCTATTTTCCAAACTAGACTGGACTGCCAGACCGCTCAAACCGTCAAAAACGGTCCGGTTTGACTTGGTTCGGCTGGTTTGAGCGGTCCAACAGTTTTTTTGAACACCCCTACTAAATATAAACAAGAGAAAATACATTTAAATAAAATTAACTTTCATCTTATTTTTGTTTCAGAAAATCAACTTTTAAAATAATCATTTTAGAATATAAAGCAAACTTTATATATATTCAAGGGTTTGTCCAATGTATTCTTTAAAATAGAGAAAATAAAATTTGTGTTCTTTATACTAATTAAATAAATTCTTTATATTGTTCTCTAAAATAGAAAAATCTAGAGAAAATAACAAATATTCTGTAAAGCTCTTGAAAGAGAAGAAAGAAATGTTATTTTATTATTTTTCACTAATATATTTCTTTATTAGTTTTTTTAAATATATAAGGATGAAAAAATTATATAATATTTTTAATAATATATTTCGTGTTAAATAAAATAATGTTATTTTCTATAAACAATAGTGTTATTTTTTAAAATATAAGGACAAAAGCATTTATTTTGACAAATTATAAGGACCAAATTCGTAGTTTACAGTTTTTATGTTCCTGTAAAGACATGGTATTAAATTTTAGTTGTCAAAATGGAAAAATAATTATGAGTCATCATTTGAAAAAAAAAAAAAAAAACTTTTAACTTTTGGAACTGTTTAGCAGTTGTTGAATGGTTTGATATAGAATGATTAAATGGTATTAAGAGGCTTTCATACTACAGTACAAAATCAAATATAATTGTTTCATAATTGTTACAATGAAATTTCATGTTTGCTTCAACATTAGTCTTGATTGCTTCCCGATGTTTTATAGAATTATAAGGTGGCATATTCTTTTGCATTTTCTTTGTCTCAATGGTTCGGTTTAGTGTTGATGCATTCAGTATACCTCTAATAACTTTGGTTCGATATGATTAGTATTAAAATCATTTTCCCGCTTAATTTTCTTTGACATTTCCTCTCTTTTCTTAAAAGGTAACATCACGTTCTCACAGCTACGAGTGTAAATGAGACAAGACAGTTCGCGAGCTCGACTTGACATACTAACGAGTCGAGTCAAGCTACCTGAAACTCAACTTGATAAGTTCATGAGATGCTCAAATATAATTTATAAGATATATTAATTTAAACCACAAGGGTGATGCCAGATTGATTTGAGCTTGGTCTCTAAAGATCAAAAATGCTTGAAGGTCCAAGGAGGAATAAAAAAATCCCCTTGTGACCACGGAGGTTTAAATGCGATGAGTCCAGTTCATGGGTGGTCATCCTATGATTAGTCGGCTCGTATAACGAGTTGGATATCCATCTTAATAAAAAATATATATTAATTTAATATACTAAATGAATACTAAGATAATAAATAAAAATTGAAAATAAAAGGATGTATTGTGAAATTTAGAAAAGCTCGGATCTATTGTGCCGGTGGACTTCTTCTCAGGCGAGTCTACGCCCGCCGACCGGGTTTCTCATGCACCTCTCTCACCCGTTCTTCTCCACTAGTAAGGAATCTCAATGATTTTAAATTTTTGAGTTTTAGCCATCGTCGATTTAACGGAATACGTTTCGTTTTAGTCTTGTTTTACCTAGGATGCGTTTAGTACATGGAACAATATATGATGAGACGGGATAAAACTCACTGTCTCACGTTTGACGTGACATGGGATAGGACAAGAACTCACTGTCCCACATTTGATACAACATGAGACATGGATAAGAACTGCAACATGGGACAAGAATGAGATAGAAACTAAAATATTGCTAACTAACCCTCGTTTGATATAACTTTAACATGATATTTGTTTTAGTGGTCACTACCGCTAATTGCGGCGGCCGCCACCACCACATGTAGCCACCATCGGCGACCTCCCCCTCCTCTACAACCACCATCGACTACCACCATCCATCACCACCTACACAATCACCATTGGCCACCTACCACCGTTCTCCATCGCTACTACCACCGTTGGCCACCTCCACCTTCTCTTCTACCACTGCCGCCCACCACCACCGATACCACTACCATCGTCGGCCACCACTACCACTATCTACCATATACATGGCATCCACAACCACATTCGTCCATCTCCACCACCAATAGTATCGTCGGCCACCTCCACCATAACCACCACTGCCTACCATCATACCTACCTCCACCACATAGGTCACAACTATCTCCTCCACCACTGCCACCCACCACCACCACTTCTATCCACCATCTTCACGTCCTCCACAACCACTCTTGTCCACCAATTATCAATGTTTCTACCTTCACAACTATTATGTGTTGCAACAATCTTTACCGTGCCTTCACCAATTGATAAGGATCATCCAAACCGAATAAAACATAATTTCTCCTTTGTATGAATCGGGTTTTATCAAAATACCATCAATTATATAAAAAAAATTCATTCAAATTTAGTGCTATTTTATATTTATATATATGAAAATTGTGTAAAAATGTTTATAAATTAAGTTATTTACTTTATTTTTGTTAATTATAACTATTATATGATATATAAAAAATCATAAAATAACTTTTGGGGTAACTTATCTAGTTTTGTCATATTCAGTCCTAGTCATACCAAACACCAAATAAGCACTTTCTGTGCAGTCCTACCATCTTGTCATGTCCAGTTTTATCATGTCTAATTCTTTCCAATCATATCTACATACCAAACTCTATCTTACTGTTTTTGGATTTAGTCTGATTTTACTTAGGGGTCGTTTACCTAAATGCTTACCCGGTAAGCGCTTACGTTAAGAACTAAAGCTATAATTTATTTTACCGGGTAAGATTGTAGTACATCAAAATAGTATTATATGCAACAATGTACCCGGTAAGCACTTACCCGGGTAAGAGTCGTCACTCTCACTTACCGAGCAAAAACTCTCCATCTTTATCATTGTTCTTACTGGTATTTTTTACCCTTGTCATGTTCATCGGTAAGAAAAATTACCCAATAAGCATTTACCGGGTAAGCGTTTTGTAAACGGCCGCTTACTGTTTTAGCCATCCTCAACTTCTTCTAGTTTTTAGGTTTCAGTTTTACTTAGTTTAGTAATTTGTTTATGTTTTTTTCTAGGAAAATGAAGAAACCCGAATATGGAATGAAATAAGATTGTGTTTAACATATCGTCTTTTGTCTGTTGATGGAATGTGCTTGGTTATAATATCGTAAGTTTTCGACTTTCTTTTGTATTTGGTTGTGATTTGTCTAACTCTTAATTTTCTAGATTTATTTTGTTGGTATTATAAATCTATTCCCAACTTTTAATATTCTTATGCATTAAACAAGTTCGAGCTCGAGTTTAAGAAATGGTTATCGAGTTCGAGTCGAGCTTGGAGATTGACTTTCGAGCTCAAGTTACTCACACCAGTTATCGTTTACATGTGTAGTTATTTATTTCGCGAAATTTAAAATAAATCGAGTAGAAATCCAACAACTATCAATTTAAAAAATAAATGGGGCGACTATAAAATTGTAATCCGACATTCGAGCTTGTACAGATGTAATAAAACAAGGATCTTCATGATTCCATCAGAAAAACATGGACTCTCGGAAAGAGGAATTACTACTACTACACAAGGGTTTTCTAGTTCGAATAAAAATCAAGCATAGTTTTCAAAGAAGAGTATAATGAGATACTATATATATATATATATAGCCAAGATCAAATGCTAACCAACCCTTTCATATTAACATTAGTAACCGATCTTGGTCATCCAAATATATGATCAATGGTTTTAAATTAATCAATTTAAAATTTTAATTTTTAAAATTTTAATTTTAATTAAGCATTGTGAACATATATGAAAGGGGCATTTTGGGTARTAACCTTCACTTCATAAATGCGAGTATTATCATCTTCATTTACATACACCCGATTCCCGTTTTGCTCCATTTCATCATCTTTTTCTTCGATTTCTTCGATGATTTCTTCCATGGCGGCTACTGGTTCCATGGCTGACGACACCAGCACAGGTGGAGGTGGATGGTAGATTTCACCGGTGATCACTGGTTGATTCTGTTTCAGTGAAGAACCATGGGTCAAATCGAAGTTCACGAACAGGAAGAAAAGGATTCCGTTGCAGAGCAGGAAGATATAGTGTCGGTCATTGGAATCGGTGAAATGGTGAGTGTGAGAACAGATYGATACAGAAAACGAGATCAAGACGATGAAGATGAAGATGGARAAGATGCTGTTGAGTTTGATGAAATGGGTTTTCGGCGTTGAGTTAATGTTGCGTATCTTGAATTGAGCTTCCATCTTCTCCATTGTTGCAGAGTTCAAAAGCAGAGAGGGATGAAGATGATGGTGGTCTGTGATGGGTGATCCTGATCCCTTATATAAAGTTCAARAAATGGGTGAATTTACAAAATTACCTCTTGGTCTCTGGAAGAAATTATTGAAAGAGATATCAATCAACCTCAATCTAAACCACTGTTGTTTGGTTGTTAGATTTTCTGAATCTTGTAAGAATACGATGAACATGAA
>NC_037532.1:32962494-32963572 GCF_001531365.2 Cynara cardunculus var. scolymus
ATATGAACATAAATGAATTTTATAATTAGTTGACCACTCATAGTTAACGATTTTTATACGTGAGATGAAAATTCACCATGGTGATAGAATATCATAGAAATAATATGAGATGAACAATAAAAAACACAACACATCGACAACAACATTCTTTCGATCAATATGAATATTAAAAAAAAAAAAAATCTATTACCAAGACGTTCGGTTTGGTTGATTTCATGACTTCCCGACCCCGAACTCGGATTGTCTTCATAAACATTTGTAATCTCCACGTTGTTATCAATTTYTTTTCCTTTACATTTATCCATATTAGCTTGATCGACGCTGAATATCATTATTACCGTGTTTCTTATTCGATTTAAAACTCATACAAAAGTGAACATGGAATATAAATACTAAAAACAAAGATATTAATTAAATGAATGATGATTTTTGGGGATATGATTTTTTCCTACAATAATGAACATGTAAGTCGAATGATTAAAAAGAAATATATTAATTAAATAAATGATTATTTCTTGGGATATGATTTTTTGTAACCCCTCATTAATTGTTTGGGGGTTACATATGTAACCAAATGACTAAACTACCCTTGGAAGTAAAAATTGGACAATACACCAACCTACAATAATGAAGGAATTTGATTGGTTAAGATAGGTCAACAAAGTTAACACAAAATGAATGATTATCATTTGATCTTAGCCCTATCTATATATATATATATATATATATATATATATATATATATGTTTGATATGTAGTTCAGTTGGTAAAAGTATAAGATGATTGAGTAAAAATATAAGATTTAAGATTATAGAAAATGAAGAGAGAGAGAGATAGAAGCGTGGAAAGTGGAGAAGCGGCAGGCGTAGTAACTTCCTAATAAATAGGTTTATGAATCCAAACCCATTCTGCTGCTTCTTTAATGTCCAAAAAGTCTCCTCAAATGTCAATATTACTTTAAATGTTTTTTTGCACTCATTTCCAGTGTGTATATATATATAGGGTTGGGTTCACGTGAGACCAGCCTGTTTTCGTGAGACCCGTGAGACCACATTTTTACACGTAAACTTCACAGCAA
>NC_037532.1:32963737-32970071 GCF_001531365.2 Cynara cardunculus var. scolymus
TATATATATATATATATATATATATATATATATATATATATATATATATATAAAAGTTAGGTTCACATGAGACCAAAGATTTTTTATGAGACCCGTAAAACCAATTTATATTCATTGATCAACTTTATAAGTTAATGATCTAACGGTCTAAAATTGCACGGTGGCAATTTTGTGATTATTGAGAAGTCTCGTGGCGTTTATGAATGTTCAGATTGTCATATTGTAGATCTAATCCAAGAGTTGAGAATTGGTCTTACGGGTCTCACGAAAAACCATTGGTCTCACATGATCCCAAGTCTATATATATATACATGTATATACATATATATATATGTATATATATATATAGATATATGTGTGTGTGTGTATATATATATATATATATCATGTCATTTCAACGTATGCCATGTAATTTGCCATTACTAAAAAGTTACGAGTAGAGTAATGATCAGGGGTTTAAATATCAACAAATATGAGAAGCACGTATGAATTTATTTACTACCATACACAAATAACATATATTTCAAGAAAAAAAAATGTTTATTAACGTATGTTTATCATTACAATATCAACTGCAGGTGCATTGATGTATGCAGTCAAGACATTCTAACCAACACGAAGACTAGAAGCCATTCTTATAACGCTATTTCAATCTTCCTCCAAAACCACGAACATGCTTGAAGCTAGGAGTACTCAAATGTTAGGTTGATCGGGTTGAATGCATTTGAATAATCCAACCCAATGTTTGTGCTTCGAAATATCTCAATCCAACCTGTACGAGTTGGTCCGGTTGATATTTTGGTACATCAAAATATTCTCCTTACTTTGAATATGTTGTTTTCTCTGCTCATAATTCCTTTTTGATCATCAATCATTTGATACAGCTTATCCATGCTCCTTAAATCTTAATTATATCACATTTAACTACTTTTCTCAATTTACATATATATGTTCATATTTTTCGAACATATATACGAAAGAGTTATATAGCAATAGAGAAGAGAATGAAAATATATGTCTATGAGGAAGGTACGTTATGGTACAATTATCTAATGTACATATTAGTAGGGGTTAACAATCATGTTAAATTCAAGCAATAAAATGATATCGGGTTCATCAAGATTCCAACCCAATACCAACAATTTGAAGATTTTACAAGTCGATTAGACATTGGGTTGCTTCAGGTTGAATTATTTGTCGTTGGTTGAGTTAACTGGGTTGGACGACTTTTTGAGCACCCCTACTTGAAGCAATAGCTGCCCCAACTTATTTTTCTTTCAGAAATCAACCACTTATTTCATACCTTTATGTTATCGACTGATTTACATCATCGACCCCTTTCATCGGATTGTCATTAGCTTTATCTAATTTCACCTGTGCTGTTGTTTTAGCCAATCGACTAGTTATATTGATTCAGGATCATCTACGATCCAGCATGTGTCTTTGATCAAGTTATCGGAAGGTTTTTTGTATCACTTTAGAGCCAAAACTAGTCGATTATCAGTTCTGTTCTAAATTTAAGGCTTCTGCATCATTCTGGTGTTATCAGTGGCTGTCAAGTTGTCTAGTGCTCATCTTCCTCAACAGGACTCTTATGGGAACTGCAATGGCATTTGTAGTAAACAATTTGGTTCAATTTATCATACAAGGATTTCACTTTTTGCTGCTTGATCTATACAATGCTTATTTGGCTCTCAAATGCACTTGAAACTATTGCTGCTCAACATTCATGACGAATAATTTTCATGAATGTTCTTAAGTTTATGTATCAATGAAATAATAGTCTCCTTAGATATGTACAGATATATCTGTTTGTGTCTATATAGGAGCAGGGTGCGTTAGGAATCTCATCTTCATTAAGAAGAGAGGGACTACCCACAACACAAGAAGTAGCATATGTGATTCATGATGAATAACACGTCCATATTCATCTTGAAAAGGGACACATGGTGTGTTGTGGATGATTATGGGTTCTCAATCGAGCTTTCCTATATATAGACTTGTATATGAACGTACATACATACACGTGCATAGACACCAATAAAATGTGATGGACAAAACAAGACTCATTGAAACAGGGGTTGTGGCGTAGCGGTTGAGTCCTAGGGGGGATGTGGTGGAATATACCATCTTATATAGGTTCAATTCCAAGAGTCCATAACAATTGTGGCCACTGAGTTTATCAGGGTTGAAGTCTTATAGTGACAATTTGCAGGGATTACTCTCGGCATAACCTGGGACACCCTTTCAAAAAAACAAGACTCATTGATGTTGTTCATTACTTATATGTAGGGGCACAAAAGATACTAGTTATCCACTTATCCTTTCATCAAATTGTTCAAAGCTATATCAAGATGAAATAACTACAGCACACACAATGAAGACTCTGAATAGTTCATTCTGTTCGAATGACAAATATATATACACATAGTTGTATTGTATTGAATGAATTCGAGCTAAAGAATTCTGTGACACGTAGCCTTATGCCGATGCAAAGCTCCATGGACTGCTTAATACGTGCAACCAAACCGAAAGACAAAGTGTCATGACAGTATAAGATTTTGTACTCACGTACCTGTAAACTTCACGACCCTTACCAACTGCCTCTTCATGAACCACATCAACCCTCCGTTTCATGCCCGTGGATAACTGGTCCAAGAAGAAATCCAAGAAAGATCTTACGGTCGCGAATGTAACCCTCCCAGTCATATCAAGAACGAGCCTTCTGTTACTAGGGACTGCCAAGGTCGAAGAAATCTTGCTCACAAACCCATTGCTCCGGCTTTTTCTTGATTTCATTCCATTCAAGATCAATTCGTTCCCATCCGAATTTGAAATAACTTGGTGGGAAGTTTTCACTAATGTCTCTATAGCACCGTTGCAAAATGTAGCTAACAAATCCCTTACTTTTTCTTCGTGTTTAGGGTTCGTTAAGCCTGATAAGATCTGCTCATAAGGGTTGACATCCATGGTTTTGTCAAGGTAAACGGTCACCAAGGTGCTCACAAACTGCTGGATACAATCCCCAATCAGTTTCCTGCATTTCTCTTCAGCAATTACATCTACCCACTTCTGGACCGAACTCTCTGAGCTTCTCGAACCATTGATATGATACCCTTCACTAACCCCTCGATCAGCATAAATCGCCATAACCATATTCTTAGCAAAACTTCCAACAACAACAGAAACAAAACCAGATCCAGCAGGTGAAAACAGTTTATCCAAAGCTCGATCCGGAAAACTGTTACCTGGATCACCTTTTCTAACTCCAACCCTGTAACCCCTCAAAATCCCCACGGTAAAAGCTCTTGTAACATGAACAATTGACTCCGAGACTTCATCAGATCTCATAATCTTTGACAATTGCCTCAAACTATTTGGGATTTCGTCTGAATCAGATTTTATAAATTCTTTCAAATCCTTTGAAACAACTCCTATTGTCTCGGCAGAATCACCAAGTAATTCAGCAATTGAAGCTAAAGCACCTAAAAGTTTCGTCAACCTCTCCCTCTTCTTAACCATAGAAGGTAAGTTATAAACCCTAATTGCACCATAAGTTGAAAACCCTATAGCTGCAACGAGAAGGAGCAATTTCTTTCTCCTTTGGGTATAATCCAAACTCTTCTTCACAATATCCAAATCCATATAACAAAGAATTCAACAGAAATATGGTTCTTGATTTCCTTTACGTAATTAAGAACTAAACAATCGAAACTCCCCTAATGATTATTGACCTAGGGTTTGCAATTGCAGATACGGATAAACAGATAAATTCGTAAAATCAACATACAAATACTCCTAATCGTATCTGTATTCGGGTGATGGTGTATATTTTATGCGATTTTACGAACCTCGAGAACGAAGGGGGAGAAGCAGTTGCAGAATCTTGCGTCGCCGAGTCTACTGCACACCTACGTTTCAATCACCTCGATCTTGATATTCTGATCCACTTCGACATATCCGTCTTTATAACATGTTAATTTCACTTTAACCCCCTATAGTTTGAGGATTTTAAAATTGGCCCCTATATTACTCACAAAGTTGAGGAAGCACTTCCAACCACCCATCTTTTGACTCTATCTTGCAGTTTTTTTCTGGGCACGGATGAACGTTCAGGACTCAAAAATATCAAGGGTTCAATTTTTTTCGTTTATATTAAGTAGTCTATATTTTTTAATAAACTAAATAAACTCAAAAAATTATAACATATAATAAGAGACAAAGAGAATTTAGTAGATAATAAGGACCCAAAAATATATCAATTAATTACATTGAAGAAGAAAATAAAAAAATTATTTGGCCATTCAATTTATGCTATTGTTTATTGTCTATCTAATTTTTTTATCTCCAGCAAGGTCCAATGACATTGGTTATTGCTATCTCTATATGCTTGATTATTTTTGTGTTTCAACAATTCAACGTTAAAATTATGTGATTGCTATTGCTATGTATTTTTGTTTGATATTTTTATTTATTTCTGTTTCTATTTACTATTGGTATTTGGTTATGTTGTTCTAATTGTTTTTGTTGACTATTGTTATTTATTTTTGCTTTTACATGAAATATTTTACTATTATTTGACAATCAATCTATTGTTCTTGTGATTTATGATGTGTTTCATAATTTTGTAATTAATCAATTTTGTCGTCGCTAAAAGTCTTGTTTCTTATAGTGATCTTGTTTTTATGTTCGTTCAGGGCCTATGAAACGTCAGGAACGAGTCTGATATTTTTGTGATGCATATGTTGACAAAACACATAAAAGTATTATTGTTTTATGTATTTTTTTTAATTGTGTAATTGAATAAAAAAGTTTTTCTCTTGAAGTAAATTGAATAAAAAAGTTATGGATCATTGTATCAACCACATTATTTTTTTAGAGTGGATTACATCTTGGTCCCTCATCTATGTTTACTTTTTGGTTTTCATCCCTTGATTTCGTAAAGTACATTTTTGGTCCAAATTTTGTGTTTTTAATCCCCAAATAAGTCCCTCCTCACTAACACCGTTAGAGGAGGCCCCGTTAAGTCAGTCACATGAGTGGCATTTTAGTCTTTTTACTTTAACTCTTTATTTTAAAAGTTAAAACTAAAGTTACACCAACTTCTCCTAGAGATGGCCAAAATGGGTCGGGCCCCACTCGGGACCGACATAGGACCGGGACAGGGGCAAAGATCGATTTGGGTCACGCCCGGTACAATTTTATGAAATTCACGGCCTTACCCGGAACTGGTTATACATAGATGTGAATTAAAAATATAAGTTTTTATAAACTATATATCATTTTTTTAGATATTTCTACAATATTTTCAAGTTTTGTGAGTGTTCCAGTACTAAATATCAAAAAATGTAATTATAAAAAATCTATAACATTTTTGTGTAAAAACATTTAAAAAAAGTATTTTAAAATGGTATTTGAATGACCCAATTAGAGATTAAAAATGTATTTCAATAAGATATTGTTTAAAAAAGAAAATCTTCAAACAAGATTTTTTTTACCTTCAAAATTGATTTTTGGGGGAAAAAAATTGAAGCCAGTGTGAGCCCAGCTTAGAACTAGTTACAAAACATGGAGACAAGCCATGGGTTTTTGGTTGGGACTGGGACCGGTTACTAAAAGGAATCAAGGCTAGTGACAGATTTGGTCTTGGTCCAGGACCGATTTTTGGTCATCTCTAGTTCTCTACTGCATAGGGTGAAAAGCTAAAAACCCTAAACCATTATGTTAGCCCCCCATCTCTTTCTCAATCACCAGATCAACATCATCACCGTCAAATAATATCAACAGTACCACCAGTCGTCGCACCACCATTAGAGGTCGAAGATGATGTCCCTCCTTGGGGTGTGGTCTTGATGGCTAATAAAAATGACCATATGGCTGTAGAAAGATGACAGGAGACGACCAAATTGGGGTGTGGTCCTAATTTATGCTTATTTTTTTCTCTTTAGCCTTATACACTTGTACGATAAAAAATTCATTGAACATTAGCAGTAAAAAAAAAACTAAAATGCCTCTCATGTGAAGGACACATGATTGACTTAATGGGGGCTCCTCTAACCGTGTTAGTGGGAGGACTTATTTGGGCTTAAAAACAAGGGATTTGGACCAAAAATGTACTTATGAATTCGAGGGACGAAAACCGAAAAGTAGTCATAGACGTGGGATCAAAAATGTAATTCACTTTTCATACATCTATACTATATTATAATGCATTTGGCTAAAACTCTTAAAAACTCTTAAACTCTTAAAATTCTTAAAACCGTTCATCCCTATCCGATTTCATCCCATAACTGAATTCGTGTAACTAACTGCAGATAAACACAATCAAATACAA
>NC_037532.1:32971906-32973959 GCF_001531365.2 Cynara cardunculus var. scolymus
TCTTCTAGTATATATATATATATATATATATATATATATATATATATAAGTTGTTAGTAGTTGGATAATAATTGTATCATAATTAGATTGGATCGATTCAATTTTATTGAATGTTCGACTGTCATCTAAAAACCGAGTGATCCAATCTAGATGTTAATAATTTGGATCGATCCAATCCAACTACAATCGCTTGATTCTAATTAGATCTATATGTTATCCGATTAGATAACTTTATGCATAATCCCATGAGTCGTTCGGTTTTAATCGGTATTAATGATTAGCTTTTAAAGAGAGTTTGTTTGAGTAACCAAAACAATTATTATATTATTATATTATTTTCACTTTTTAATTTTTTTAATACATCATTATCACCTCTATAACATAACTTTAAATAAAACTCCAAAATTAAATGTTGTTACAAAAACTTTACTTATCTTTTTTTATTTACAAAATGTAACTTTATTATATATTATTATATAAATTTAATATGTATATATAATATAACACTTCGGATCATATGAGACCAAGGGTTTTTGGTGAGACCCGTAAGACCAATTCTCAATCCTTGGATTAGATCTATAATTTGATAATCTGAACATTCATAAACGCCACGAGATTTCTCAATAATCACAAAATTGTCACCGTGCAATTCTAGACCATTAGATCATTAACTTATAAAGTTGATCAATGAACATAAATTAGTCTTACGGGTCTCATGAAAAACTCTTGATCTCACGTGAACCCAACCCTATAATATAAATATTAAAAAATTCAATTATAATTAATTTTGACTTTATATATATATATATATATATATATATATATATATTGTTATCATATTTGAAAAGCAATTAAAACATAAATATGATTTTATATTACAATTAAAAGTGCAACATTACATAAATATTAATGTTGGTAAAAAATAACACTAAATAATAAATAAGAATATAGATCACTCATAATCTCGATTCGACCATACATGTTCAACTAAGTTGTAGCATAGTTGATGATGAACTTCATTTGAACACATATAATAATTTCTTTGTAGATATTATTGGAATTCAGGATGGGACCATGTAATATTTGGGTCGAATTATCTACCTCTTGGTATATTTATGCTATATATATACCCCCACACACACAAAGACAGTTTGGTATATTGTTTAAAAATATAAAATATATTTTACAATTATTAATTTATGATTTATAAATTAATTTTAATTTATATGTATAAATGTATTCGAAAAATAGTCGAAATATAATCTATACTATAATATAAAATATTTGACAAAAATTGTTAAAAACCATCTTTTATGCATTTATTGATGCATATTATTTAAAATTCAAGATTATAAGTAAATTGTGTGTAAGTACAACTTATTAAAGATTCATGTTTACTAACTGCAGATAAACATAATCAAATAGAGGATAAACATGTCATTTTAAATATATAAAATCTAAAACAAAATTAGTATAATTATTGAGTTATAATAAAATATTTAATTATCATCTTTATAGAAAATTATATAATTAAACCAAAAATAAAAAAATGAATTAAAGAAATACACAAAAAAAAAGTTTTAAATAGTTAATTTGATATTAAGATCAATATTTTTTTTTCAAATTTTTATGATATATCATATATCTTTGTATTTATATTTTATTCAAAAATAGAAACATTATCGTTTTCTCAAAACCACTTAAAACTGTATTATAACATCGAGTAAGACAAAAATAATGAAAGATTAAAATCAAGATATATCTCGCTGCATTGTACGAATACCTTTATACCTTAAAAAGATAATTTAAAATTAAACTTATCAAAAAATATACAAAAACTTGTATACAAATTACAAGAAGCAGAAATTAAATCAAAATTAATAAATATGTTTTATAATAACTAGAAGCGTACTCGCGCAATGCAGCAAGATACATCGTGATTTTAATATTTCATTTTATTCTTTATCTCAGTCGATGTTATAATATGGCTTTATGTGATTTTGAGAAAGCGATGTTGTTTTTATTTTTGAATAAAATATATGTTTGAAGATAT
>NC_037532.1:32975779-33010159 GCF_001531365.2 Cynara cardunculus var. scolymus
ATGGAGCTTTAATAAGTTGTACATACGCACAATTTACTTGTAATCTTGAGTTTTAAGTAATATGCATTAATAAACAGTACTTTACGCATAAAAAGTGATTTTTAAGAGTTTTTGTCAAATGATTTATAATATAGAATATATTATATATATATATATATATATATAATATAATTTAAGTTTAATAACAAAACAATTTATTTTTGTTTAATATTACAAATTTTATAAAGATAATAATTAAGTATTCTGTTAGAACTCAATGATTATGCTAATTATATTTTAGATTTTTTATATTTTAAATGAGATGTTTATCCTGTATTTGATTGTGTTTATCTGCAGTTAGTCATACGAATTCAGATATTGAATGAAATCGGATAGGGATGAAATCGTTTAGGGATGAATGAGTTTAAGAGTTTTAAGAGTTTTTAAGAGTTTTAACCAAATGCTTTATAAGATAGTATAGATTAACTTATATTTTTGATAAGACATTAAATCAAAATAAAATGGTTAAAAAATAATAAAAAAATATAAACAAACATTTAATTTTTTTATAAGAACTTGTAACTAAATAAGAACCTTTGTTACACAGTAGAAGCTATTAAAAGAAATTAACATGAACCTCAACATGAACATTTTATTTGTGGATGCTCTTATCTTACTCCAAAAGCAAATTTCTTTAACGATAGGGTGATATTTAGCAAAAAAAGAAGTTAGGGGACTAAAAGTAGAAACAAGTTATAATAAAAGGGTTGAAATGCAATTTTTTCCATACGTGTGTTGGATGATGGCGTCTTATTTATCACTGGATGGGTTTTGGATAATGGATAATGGGATGACGATAGCTAATCGAGATTCAGGGCCCACCTTGACAATGCCAACCGCCCAATCATTTCAAAGCAATCCATTTACCGAGACCTTATCAACTCGCCACCGAGTTAACTCATCAAAACCTCTCTCTTTTTTCAATCCAGTTTGATTTTTAAAGGGAAATTGACTAAAATAACTAATTTATATACTATACGTTAATCAAATAACCACTTTTTAGGGTATTTTCACAAAATAACCATTTAAATCTCCCTTGGGAGGAGATTTTAGCTAAATGGGGGCAGTTTTGATAAGAATGTATGGAGGGATCCCACATCTATCTGATTTGAATGACACAAATATGATATTATATCTGATCATGACCAAATCGCCTCAGAAAGCTCCAAATCGCCCCCTGAGGTGATTTGGACCCTTATTTGGTCTTATAGTGCTCTACATGTATACTATTTGTCTTCATTAATATTCGAACAATGTTCATATATGTTCACAAAAGTTCATTTGGCTATTGCACTTTTTCATATATTAACAAACAATGAATATTGAACACTTATGAAAATACGTTCACCAGTGATTTCGTGATATTTTCCTCCATACCGTCCATATCACCGGAAACAACATTAACAATAAGTTTAAAAAATGTTTGCTTGTGATTTATTCACTCGGATTAACAATTTACCCAATGTGTATATTAATATTCACATTTTAAAAAATGTTTACTTGTAATTTGTTCAATCAGATTAACAATGTTATCAAGATTAATTTAATTTTATGATGATACATTGTGTAATTTGGACAATTGATCATAATCCCTACAATCAAGCAACTATCAAATTGTAACAGCTCATTAATTAATACAAAATGTAACTTACGTGTAATAATCAATATCTTATTGAAACCTACCACAAACAATAAATCTTATTAGTCCACTAGGTTAACATAGTTAACACTAAAAATTGAGTTAACAAAAGAACCTAACTCTCTCTCTCTCTCTCTCTCTCTCTCTCTCTCTCTATATATATATATATATATATATATTGTCGGGTTTCAAAACAATTTTGTACCGTTTTAAGTGCGACGGAAAAATTAATTATGTTACTTTAGTTAGATATCTTTTTCCAAAAAGAAACTTTTGTTCGGATCCACTGACTTTTAAACGAATCCAGACAAACCATAGAGTGTTTATCATTTTTTTTTCTTTCAGATTGATGTAGGTTATGACAGAACACTTAGGGGGTGTTTGGTTCGTAGAATGAAATTCAATGGAATTGGAATTCATCAAATGAATTTGACTTTGAGGGAATGAAATGGAATTTGACCATGCCTTTTGATTGCGTTTGGTTGGATGGAATTGGAATGAAATTCTTAACCGAATTGGAATTTTTTTGTTTCGTTCACGGAATTCAACGAGAAAATTACGGGCAAAAAAAACTGAAACCAAAACTTTCGGGCTGGGTTCGGGGACATCTTATCGGGAACGGGTTGGGGATCGAGGTCAAATTCGGGGATTTTAACGGGGACGGGGGCGGGGGCGGTGATCATCGGCCCGGCCTGGCTTGATATGTGTATATACATTAATTTTAATTTATATACATATATATATATATATAATATAATAAATTCGGGGATTTTTAGATCTATTTCAGGTTTCGGTTTAGGTTCGGTTACAACCAACGGTGAACGGGAAAAATAGAATTTTTACCTTCACAAATTCCCCAACGGGGTTTAGGAAAACCGCGGGACCCGATAAGATCCCCGACGGGGATCAGGGCGGTCATGGGGACGGTTTTAGTTATCGATTTCTGGAACGGTGATACCAATAACCGACCCGTTGTCATTCTTAGTTTTAAACGAGATCGAGCAAATGAGATCGAGCATAGCAGAACAGAGCAAATCGAGATACAGCGTCGATGAATGGATGAGGGCTAAGGAATTTGTCGGGTTGGAATTTGAAATCCGTGGTATATGCGGTGGAATTGTAAAATCAATGAATTAAGGAATTGGAAGGATTCCTTCACATCTATTATGTGAACCAAACATGAGATTTGGAATTTGGTCAAAGATTTGGACATTCCAATTCCACCAAATTCCATGAACCAAACACCCCCTTAGAAAGCAAAATAAGTTTCCTCTAACGTAGAGTCATACACAAACACGCTTGGCCTCAACAAGGTGCTCGTGCAAAACCCTATATTGGATCTTGATGTATTGACCAAATATCAAACTAATGACTGAAGCAGGTATTTCAAAACATTTATAGTCTGCTTCCTGACCTCCGCAATTCCCTCAAAATTGTATTCAAAATTCCGATACTTGATTTTATATTGCTAATGACCGAAACAGGTATTTCAAAACATTTATAGTCTGCTTCCTGACCTCCGCAATTCCCTCAAAATTGTATTCAAAATTCCGATACTTGATTTTATATTGACAAATACTTCATAATAATCCCCTGATAGATGCAATATAAATAGGTTACAAAAACATATACAAATTTGATTATATAAAAATGAGGTTATATTAAAATTAATATAATAATACTTACCAAGATATAGAAGATCAAAGTTTGTCCAACGAAGGTGAAAGAAGTAGCTGAATATTTAAAATTGGTGTTGTAAAAATCAGATTATATGGATTCTTGATATAAAATGTGGAATTGATAACGAAGATTATATTAAAATTCATGTTTTTCTTCGAATTATTTTCTAACATTTAGACTGATAATGAGTAACATGAGTTCATATGGGAAATACATCAGCTCCTAAGAGACTGAAAGGCTCTTGTCCATCACCTATCTAACTCATATATTTCTTTTGGGTTTAGTCTCTAGAGGCTTAAATTATGATTGGTTAAATAAGATTTGTACAGTTTGTACAAATAACGTGGTTTGCAAAATAAACCTCTTTTATATATGTATGTATTCAAAACCAAACCAGGTTTTGGTTCATTTGTTTTCTTTTACAAAGTCTAGAGTAAATTTTGTGTATGATTATATCATATAAAACTCAACATCATCTATTGCAGGTTCATACGTGTTTGTTTACGAAGGTTTTGGGTATCGTTTTTGTTACACATGAAGAAGAGAATATGGTGAGTATTCTTTCATCACTGTTTGTTGTTGTATTTGGTTAAAATGAAAGGAACATGCATTTTGCTACATTCGTGTGTTCGGTTGTGATATGATTCAAAGGCTTTTCTCCTTATCTTCCCATTCTTTCATCACCGGTGAGTCTTTTTTTGTGTTGAGGTTTGCAATGATTTCGTTTCTCTTTTGTACAGCCTAGTGATGGCCAAAAATGGGTCTTGGACTGGGTCGGGCCGATCTCAAGATTTTTCATATTCAGCCATAAATAATCGGTCCTGGCGTAACCGGTCCCGGTCCCGCTCGAAAAAGTTGAGCCTGGTCAAGCTTTATTGTAATCGGTTATGGGCCACCGGTCCCGGTCCCAACCAGTCCTGGTCATTAAAAAATATATTTTTTAATTTTATTTTTATAATTTTATATAATTTTAATACATTATAAAATTTGTAATTGGGTCACTTTAAAAATACGTTTTATTATAATTAAAATGACATTTTCTTACAAAATATAGCGAGAAACCGATAATTGTGAATGTTTTTTTGCGTTTTTGCAAATCGAGAACTTGGTATGTAAATCCCTCAATCAAGACACTTATATATAGTGTTTAGAAAGCAAAAAATACAAAAAAAGGGGCCAAAAAACGGCTACATTTTAAAAAAAATAGTTACATTTTTTAAAAAATCGGGCCGAGCCGGGCCATAACCGGTCCCGGTCCCGTGAAACACCTCAAATCCATACCCGGTCCTAGATTTCGATCCTATAACCGGTCCTTGCCGGTCCCGACGGGTTTGGCCATCACTACAACACCTCACCATATTGCTTCAATGTTTACTTGAGGTTTGTAATCCATTTGGTTTTTATTGTATCCGTTCCTGACAATTTTTAGGCCCATTGAATAAAAAATGTGAGATTACTTATGCAAACTATATAAGTTTATGAAAAGGAAGATAAGAAGTTTTTGGTTTAAGAAAAATATAACACAATATTATATATTATCTTGATATTTTACCATAGTGTTGGAGTCATTGTAGGTGGATCTGTCTTCGGTAATATTTGGATTCGGATCTAAAATGGATGAAAATTTCCACTAGATCGTCCTGAGGTTTAACCAATATACCAGAATCCAAGTGGTTAACTTAAAGAAATTGAGAATAACAATTGATTAGCTCAAAAAAACTGGAAAAAGGAATCGAGAATAAATTGTGACGAGAAATATAGTGAGCTTAAAATCAAGTACAATTTTTTCATAAATAGGCATGGGAATGGGGCAGGGACCTTAATTCTCGTCTCCATCTCCGATTACTTATCTTTATCCCCGTTCTCATCCTCATCGCTACCGGGGAATATAATCACATCTACATCCCCAACGGGGATTTCTTTTCCATTTATGTAAGTTATTTTAAATTAAATATGTGAGAAACCACACGTGTTTAAATCTTAAACATTTTCAATAAATCTTAAACCAAAATGAATTTAATTTAATACAAGAAAACCACAACATCATATAAGAATTAATAACCTAAAAAAAATTCAATTTAATCCAAAAAAAAAACTAAAAGTCACGTGTACCAAAAGATATTGAGTAATATTAAACCATATCGAGTAATATACAAAACTTATTGAGTAATTGTATTTTTACTTGATACCCAAAATATTATATATTAACATTCAAAATATTATATACTAGCATCCAAAAAATAAAAAAATTATATTATACACCTTGTTAGGAAATTGAAAATTATGAATTATCGCTTTAGTTGAAATAATATATATATATATATATAATTTATTAATTAATATATAACTGGTACGGGGTGGGACGAGGAGTATAATATCTGTCCCCGTCCCCGGTTTGAGACAAACATGGATCCCCGTACCCGTGCCAATCCCCGATTTAGCGGAGAATCCCCGTCCCCATCCGCATCTCCGATTTAGTGGAGAATCCCCGTCCCCAACAGAGGCAGGTGGACCAGGTTCCCTGACGAATCGGAGCCTATTCATATAAAAAAGAAAATTGAAGGTATAATCCTAATAAAATTGATTACGGAGATAAAGCAAATTTAGTCAATAATCTGATGCATGGAATCGACTTTTAGGTTAAAATCTCAAAAAGAAAGAAATGAGGAGTTTATGCTTCATCGCTTCGCTCTCAAAACATCGATATAATCAAACAGGATGACCAGACATGTTTTATTATGACATTTTATTTATGTACCAAATCATGTTTTTTCGATAAACAATGAAACTACTATCGAGAAATCAAATAACCCAATTTGTAACTGCGAAGTTTAGTGGAATATCAAGATTCGCCAGAAAGTAATACTCTAACGGTGATAAAAGATCTTGAATCTCTTAAGAGATATTCGAATACCCAAAATGGGGAACAATTTCCGATCGGTGTGATCATTTGCCGTTACAAATAGATATGGGTGGTTGAAATGCTTGTTTTATGATTATTCACCACTATCTTATAAATCAGATTTATCAAAAGTCTTAAAAACAATTTTTAATGCACAAAGTATTATAATTTATGTACAAAGTCTTAAAAATAATTCATAATGCATTAAGTGTACTACTACTTTATGTACTTAGTCTTAAAATCTTTTAATCTACAATTAAAATAACATACAGTACAAGTTACCAATGCATATTATTACATTTTCTTTTCATGTTTCTAAGATACTTTTGACACTCTTCACTCATTCCTTCACCCTCTCATACCTCTATGTCTTCTCCCCATCCCCCAATATGAGATTCAAACTGATATTCACCATGAGTTATTAAAAGTTCTTTTATTCATTTATCATTTAATTGCTCTAGAACTCTCGGTCTTGGTCTTGCTCTCGATCTCTTGATTCTTTGTTCTTGGTGTAAATCGAACACATTTGTGAAGTCGTTTAAATATGTTGGATTTTAAATATATTGGATTTTAAACCGTCATACAATTTTTTTTTCTATCGATAGACTGTAATTGGAACCATAACTATTATTTATTTAAATTGTATTAATATGTAAAGACCAAATGTAACTTATATCATCGTTAAATCTTCAGTAATAAACCCAGTGGAACTTCAAAATTGTTAAAATTTACAGCTCCCGCTACATTGCACGGGTACACAACTAGTTTTGTTTAAAACATATTTACATGTCACATATTGAAAACCATGATTAAATACTTACGTACTAAAGTTGGAGGTTTAGTTGGTAACGTAAAGGTTAGTGTTTATATATGTAAATTTTGTTGTAAGTGATCCTTGAAACTTATACTTTGAAAACGTCGTATTTTTAAGTTATCAGAAATGTTGAATTTCACGTATCTGAGATTTAAAAAAGTTTTCGCTTCCGTTTTGGAAATTATATTGTTTGAAACAATTTATACAACTTTTCTTTTAGGACATTGTTGTTGTTTTGATTTGTGCTGATTTTATTACAAGATAATTATATTTTATTATTAATAAAAAATGGAGTATTTATTTTATTTTATATCATTAGTTCGCTGTACTTTTCTATTAATTTATTGATACATGGAAACGAAAAATGGTATATCTTTTTTTTCATGTAAGTATACAGATTTATTCATTCAAACAGACGTTTAAAAATAGTTTGGTTTATTTTTTGGTTTCAGTAAATTCAAGGATTCGATTGTTCGATCTAAGTTTAAGTATTTATTTATTCGATTTCATTATATTAATTATTTTTTTTTTCAAAAAAATATTTAAGACATAACCATTCAAAATATGAATGTACATCAGGTTTTTTTCTGGGTTTTTAATAAATTTAAAGATTTATTTGGTTAATTTTAATAAATTTAAATATTTATTTATCGAAAAATAGTTTAAGGATTTTACGTTTTAAAATGTGAAAATGTTGGGTATTTTTTAAAGACTTTTCTCCAAATTATTGTTAAACTTTAAATTCATAATTCTTCTTTTTAAAGAAAGTTTTGACTGGAAATTTTGAAGTCAAAGATAAGATATGGAAACTTTTCGAGATTTCAAATGTAACCCCTCAATCTTTAGGAGAATTACAAATTTGACCCTAGAAGTTGAGTGTCTTGCAATTCTCATCCAAACAAAGACACGTGTTAGCGGCAGAGAAGGCGCCGCCAAGCCGCATATATACACGTCATATTCCAGAAGCCACACGTATATAACTATATTTATGCTACTTCTTTGAAACAATTAAACAAGTTTATAATAAGATGACGTTTGTTTTTTAAGAGGTTTTGAAGTCTGAAGTCTGATTTCATTTTTGAATTTTAAAAGGTAGTACTGAAGTCTGAAATCTGAATTAGTTAGACTGTTTGTTTTTACGTCTGAAATCTGAAATCTGAATCAGTCAAGTTTTGGRTCTGATAGATTTGGATCGATCTGGGTCATGATTTTACGAGAATATGTGGATCGATCTGGGTCGTGATTGATTTGGAGATCGAATGTCTTGCAAGATAAATTTGGAGGACTAAATCTGGAGGTGAGAATGGAGGGGAGAGTCTGGAGGGAGCGAGTAAGAGGATTTAAGTGATTATGTTATCACTTTTTTTTCAAAGCAAATTAAGAGTTTTTCAGCTGTTATTTATATAAAAAAACAAACGGTCTGAAAATAAAAATGTCTGACCGGTTCAGACTTAAGAGGCATTAAATGGTTTTTTTCAAAAAACAAACAAGCCCTAAGTGTTTGTATTTTTGTTTTTATCTGTTTTAAAGTATTTATTTATTTTTAATTTTAATTAATTAAATTTATTACGAATAAAATTATTATTATTAGCTAAAAATATATAATTCTTATATATCTTGGAACCGAAAAGAAGGGGTGCACATTATACAAGTCGGACAGGTTTGGATGGACAAACAAAAAATCTGATCAGATTTTGGATATAGAAACCAAACCCTAAATTGAGGGTTTCGAATTTTAGATTGCTTCAGGTTCAGGTCAACTGATATTAGATATAGTTATATTTAAAAAATATATAATATTCAATCTATTTTGACGACGAATTTAATGAGAGAATTGATGAAATTAATTAGGTTTAGAAGGTGTTGGATATTATTTATAAAAACAACTTATTGACTTATTCCGGTGTGACATCGGTAATAAACACTTTTGAGTGTTTGGATAAACAACTTATACCGGTGTCAAACTGGTAATAAGAAGTTTTTGAAAAAGTTAACCTAACTAACTTATTATAAGTTGATAAGAACTTTTGTAGAAAAACTAAGTTGTTTCAAATAAGCAATTCCAAACACCCCTTTAGTATTTAAAAAAAATACGACCGATTAGAATTTAGAGTTGTTAAAGGATAAATTAGACAAATAAATGTATTTATATAATATCTAGAAATTATATATATACACACACACGGGGGAAGTTCAAATGAGAGGCTAAAAATTTTACGAGAAGATAAGAAGTTTCAATATTATATATGATTACATGCATGACACACAAGTTTGATTATATATAATTAAATACGTGTTGCATTGACTACATATAGATGCTTAACCATATATGATTACACACACCAAAGGAGTGTAATTATATTGATATTAAAACTTTCAGTCTTCTCACAAAATGTTTTAATTTCTCACATGATCCTTCCTCATACATATACATATATTTCAGGTTTTCAGATGGGTCAGAAGAAAAAAAATCAAACCCAACCAAAATGCATATATCCCCCAAAAAGTCGGGTTCCGGAATTTCGAATTTCAGAGTCATTTGGGTTCCACACAAACACTTCATTTTGGGTTCGGAATTTCGGACTATTAGAATGGTTTATTGAAAAGATTTTTTAAATATTTTTTACCTATTGTATGTTAACAAGATCAGTTTAAATAAATTCAAGTTTATCTATACTATCTATATCTATACTATATTATAAAACATTTAACTAAAACTCTTAAAAACAATTTTTTTATGCATAAAGTACTGTTTATTGATGCATATCACTTGAAATTCAAGATTACAAGCAGAATATGCATGAATACATCTTACTAAAGTTTCATGCTTGAATTCGTGTAAGTAACTAGGGATAAACATAATTAAATACATGATAAACATCATTTTAAATATAAAAAACCTAAAATATAATTAAGATAATCATTAAGTTATAACAGAATGTTTAATTATTGTCTTTATAAAAAATTATATTATTATTAAATAGTTAATTTGATACTAACATTGATTTATTTATTTTCAAATTTATTTTTCATTAAAAAATAAAAACATTACCGTTTTCTCAAAAGCACATAAAATCACATTATTATTATATCAATAGAGACAAAGAATAAAAACTAAACATTAAAATCGAGATTTATCTCGCTGTATTACACGAGTACCCTTAGGGTGCGTTTGGTACGCTGGACAGGGTGGGACAGGACAGGACATAACACATTTGTCCTACGTTTGGTGTAGCTAAATGTGGAACTAAGTGGAACTAACTTGGACACACATGGGACACGCGTGTTCCACCATTACCCCTGGAACTAAGTGGAACACAAAGCTTTTTCCCTCTTTACCCCTTCTTCCCCTACTCGGCTCATCACCTCGCGACCTCCATCTCCTCGCGACCTCCATCTCCATTGACGGCGACCTCCATCTCCTTCGACGGCGACCATCATCAACTCCATCGACGGCGACCTCCATCTCCATCGACGGCTACCTTCATCAACGCCATCGACGGCGACCTTCACTGGAGAGTCGATTTCTTCACTGGAGACCTCCATCTCCATCGATTTCTTCACAGCATCGACCTCCATCTCCAATCGACGGACGACGACCTGGTTTTCGCCACTGTTCATCGCCACTGTTCATCGACGACCTAATCCAATTCAATCTCAAAACTGCATCGCCCCCTAAAAGGTACACACAAACCTACAAATTGTAGCTGTTCATCGCTTTTCTTGATTTATTACTTCAATTTGGACATGGGTTTTGTTTTCCATCAAAATCTATGTTGATTTTGGGGCTTATTGTTGTTGTTGCTGTTTGATCAAATGTTTAGCATAAACCTCGATTAGGTTGTTGTTTCTATCGCTGTTGCTGTTTGATTTTGTTGTTTCCTATTGCTGTTAATTGTTGTTGGTATTTATTAGGGCTGTAGTGGTAGTAGGACCAGTGTTACCAGAATGCATTTCGTAGTGAAAAAACACTAAACAGCTCACTGGGGGGTAAATTGGTCATTTTAACCAGTTCTGTCCTGTCTTGTCCTGTCTTACCAAACGCTGAACAACTGTCCTGTCATGTCCCGTCCCGTCCTGTCCTGTCCCGTCCCGTCCTGTCCTGTCCTGTCCAGTCCTGTCTGCACACCAAACGCATAGTATTATAAAACATTTGACAAAAACTCTTTAAAACCTTTTTTTATGCATGAAGTACTGTTTATTGATGCATTTTACTTAAAATTCAATATTACAAGTAAATTATGCATAAGTACAAGTTATTAAAGCTTTATGTTTGAATTCGTGTAACTAACTGCGGATAAACATAATCAAATAGAGGATAAACATCTCATTTTAAAATATAAAAAATCTAAAATATAATTAAGATAATTATTGAGTTTTAACAAAATATCTAATTATTATCTTAATAAAAAAATTATATTATTAAACCTAAATTAAATTATAATAAAAAATAAATTAAAGAAATTACACACAATTTTTTTTTCTAAATAGTTAGTTTGATACTAATATCAATATTTTTTTTTTCAAAATTTTATAATATTTTCATATTTATATTTTATTCAAAAATAAAACATTATCACTTTCTCAAAACCACATAAACTGTATTATTACATCAACATAGACAAAAAATAAATAAAACCAAACATTAAAATCAAGATATATCTGATTACATTATGCGAGTATCCTTCTAATAATACATTAACCATATCCTTAATATCTCTTTAAAATGATGAGATATACGTAAATTCGAGAAGGTTTCAACGTGATAAACATGCCATTAATTAATCACAAAATCCAAATACCTTAAATTCAGGACAGTTTGAGCGTCATCCAAATCCCGAAACCCCAACATCTTTTATTTCTAGTTTATGACTCGTGGACCCTTGGCTGCTTGCACACACCTCTCTCTCTATATATATATACACACACACATATATTATATATTTCACACACACATATATTATATATTTTTATATATATACACCCACCCAAAAACACACACACATACACACGCATTTTAAGGAACTTCTTCGTTTTCGAAACACTTAATTGTATCTCCATGTGAATTGTGAACTTATCGGAGAAACGCTCCCCAGGTATGCACTCTCTTCATCTTCTATTATTTCCATCTTATGGTATATATTACACACACACACACATATATATATATAGATACATATACATATATATATATATGTATATATGAATTTCTTTAATTTCTCAAACTAATTGTGTTCGATCGAGTTTAATCGCTCTTTCCAAAATTGGTTTTCTTGGAGTTGATTGTGAAACCATTTGAGACGAGGGTTTAATAGGAAACACGACAATCTTTAAAGTTAGATTCAAAAAATACATAATCCTTAGTTATTTTTGTATGTGTTTCGTAGGTGAATCGAATTTTGTAAGCAAAATAAAGCTGATTACGAAGAAGATATGGACTTGGGTTATGGACCTTATGTTGATCCCGAGCTCGAATTGCTCGTTGATAGAATCCACCCTCCAAGGTTCGATTTAAATTTTTAGTCATTTTAATTCATTGCTATTATACTTGATATGTAGAAAGACATGTTAATTTAATAATCTTAAATATTTTAAGAATACATAAACCACATATTTTATGAATATTCATGATAGATGTTATTAATTATGAATATTTTGTCAACATAGATTATCATAAATTTTTCCCTTCTTTAAATGCTAATGGAATTTTTTGAAACTAGTACTACGTTTATCAACTAAATAAACAACATAATTTTTGAGATATATGAAAGTATCATCTGATAACAGGTTTATTTTACATTCGACTGCATTATACATGTTCTGATATAATTAATTTTTATATAGAAGTCTTGAAAGTTCAAATTTGTGAGTGTTGTGCAGGGTTTGCATTGATAATGATTCATATCAAGATTGCACCCTTGTGAAGGTAACTCATTCATATCAAGACTGGACTTTTTTTTTTTTTTTTTTCTAAATAACATATTTAATTGCAAAATTGTTCGATCGATTTAGAGGATATCCATATCTTCAAAAAAGTCTCGGTCTTTAAACCCCTCAAATCAAATGTGATGTAAATTATATGATTTTGAAAAGATTCAATCTTTTTTCTTTTTTAATGGGTTATCATCAAAACATCAGTCGATGACCACAAAAAGATGAATGATTTATAAAGGGTATTTATTTTATATCTGATTTCAAGATTGATGAGCTCAGTTGTTTAAGGAGTTATTAAATATATTACATCAATTGATGACAAAAAAGTTGGGTCATTTATAAAAAATATGTCTTTTTAAAGGGTTAAAGAGGGTATCAAGATCGTCTCAGCAAAGATATGAAAAGGACATAGGAAGGTTCAAATGTGGTTTCCATTGAATTAAGCAACCATGTGGAATTATAAAAAAAAAAGGTTTAATGGCGGGGACCTCATGGCCCCGTGGTCCACATTTTGTGAACCCTACTTGCCATACCTTATAAGCAAGCACCGGAAAAGACAACCTGTCCTTCCATGGAATCAAACCCGGGTGGGCACGCCCAAGGCAAGGCATTTACGGAAGGAGGTGGCCATCATGTGGAATTATGGTGGTAACCTTTTTGGTTGGACTATAAATATAAAATTATGTACCATCTATTTGCAAATTAAAGGTGTATGGTGAGAAAAGTAAGAAGAGCTCTCCATCATTTTGTCAGTTCTAATTGAATATCAATACTAATGAGATGTATCGAGATGTATCAGATCAATTCTTTTCTAAAGCATAATTCATGGGTGAACATGAGAATAAAAGTGCTCAAAGGTTTCGATCTTTTCTTATGATTCTCACCATAACTTCTCTTATCATATGATCCTTCACTTATATATGTATGTATGTATGTGCACGTGTGTGTGTGTATAAAGACAGGTTCCCTTAGAAACTTTAAATTGATTAGGATTTTGGGAAACACTCACAATGCGACATGTGGCATATTCATTAGGAATATAGACGTGTTATTCATAATGAATAACACATTCATATTCATCATGAATGTGTTATTAATGATGAAGGATACATGACGCATCGTTGATGGTTCCCAAGTTTCTAATCAATTTTGGGTTCTTACGGAACTTCTCTCTCTCTCTTTGTATATATATATGTATCTATATATATAGATAGAAAGAGAGAGAAGGAGAAGAAGAAGAGTGAGTTCAAATTAACGAGAACATCGTCATTTTACAAAAACATGAGAGCACTTATATCACATATGATAATAAACATGAATGAACCTGATGGTGTGCACTTGACCTACGTCGATCAATAGATTGTCTGTGTCCCTAATAAAATCCTAAATTAAAATAAAACTCATTAAATAATTGAAATTGATTCACAATTTATGTTTCAAAGAAGAATAGAAAGAAAACACCCACCCAAGTGGGAAAGAAGCCACTCAAAGATGCAAAAATTGACCCTCAACACATACCAATGGCTTCCTTTTTGAACTTTGTTTTATTATCATTTATTTTTAATTTACTTTTGCTTTTATTTAATATTTCTTTTTTTAAAATAATGAAAAATTCTCATTGCAATTAAAATTAAATATTTAAATCAAAAAATGATTTGGAATTTGGATAATTGATATTGTTTCGATGACGAAGGTGGATAGCGCGAACAAGCACGGGATATTATTAGATATGGTGCAAGAGTTGACAGATCTTGACCTTGTGATCTCCAAATCGTACATTTGTTCAGATGGTCGTTGGTTCATGGATGGTTAGTCATCGACCCTAATCCTTTTCATTTCCTCTTATGACTATATATGTTCATGTAAACTCACATTGTCCTTTTTGTGTATAGTGTTCCATGTGACTGATCAACTCGGTGATAAGATTACAGACAAAAATGTTATACGTTACATACAACAGGTTTCTATCGTTTCAAGTCCCTTAGTACAATATATAGAGTAATTTATATATATATATTGTTTCAAATACAACCCGTGACATTTATACAACCAAAGCAACCCAATAAATTGACGTAAGATGACATTTTTTTAACTTTGTGTAGTCAATATGTGCAATTAGGAGAGGGAACACACAACTAAAAACAAGTATAAGCAAACAAATCAGAACAAACCACGAATGGATGGAGCATACGACCCTGGAGATGACATCAACCGATCGGCCGGGCCTGTTGTCGGAGATATCGGCCGTACTGGCGGAACTAAAATGCCGTGTTTCTGCTGCAGTGGCATGGACTCACAACACACGAGCCGCTTGCATCATGCATGTACAAGATGACTCGAACCCTGGCTCCATCATGGACCCTCATAGGGCGGACCGAGTTCAAGCCCAACTAGTAACTGTGGTCGATGCTCACCACACCAATCGCCAACGATGGAGCCTCAGGTTGACCGGCCCAACCACGGGTCAAACCCACACCGAGAGACGGCTCCACCAGCTAATGATGGCCGATAAAGACTACGAAGAGACTACATATGGTACAAAAGGCTATGAGACAGTAGTTACGATTGAAAACTGCAGAGAAAAAGCGTATTTGGTTCTGAATATAACGAGCCGAGACCGGCCGAAGTTGCTATTTGACACAGTTTGCGCGCTCACGGACCTGCATTATGTGGTTTTTCATGCTACAGTTAGCTCTAAAAGATCTGTTGCTTTTCAGGTACATATTAGTTTCGTTTAAGAGTACAGTCTTTAAATTGTTAAGAGGTGGATTTTGTTTGGCAAAAAAAATTGTCTTTTAATGGTTTTAAAACTCTCTGAATGATTTTATGTTATGGGTCTTTCTTAACCATTCAATGTCTTAATTTCGTTGTAAATAATTACAGAATAGTTATATTTCATTTTGCACTATATCATCAGAGCTTTTAATCATTCTGACCATCAAATCATTCAGTAACTCTGTCAAACAACCCCTACTTACATTTGGTTAAACCCTTAACTAACCTTCTTTAGATCAAAATTACAGGAGTACTACATAAGAAAGAAAGACGGGCCTACGTTAAACTCGGAGATTCAACGGCAAGCGATCACCCGATGCATAATTGCAGCAGTAGAACGAAGAGTATCGCATGTATGTGTCTACACCAAACTAGTTATACTACACTAAAATCAGTTTTATGGGCCGCCAATTATGTCTAAATGTCCTGACACAGTGTTCTATAAAATTAAAGTTTATAGAATCAAATAATTATATATCATATGTAAAAGTGTTGCAATAAGTTAGTGTTCTAACATGTTTGTTAAGACACTTTATTTAGTTTTTTATATCACATTATTTAAAAAAGTATCCAATAAAAATATATGTTCATAATACATTTATGCTAAAAGAAACTAATAGAAAATATTCTGAAAATTTTGTTATTGTAGTGCTTTTACTCAGGATTATATACAATTGTTTGGTCCTATAAATGAGTCTATTATGATATTTAAATGTATTTGATGCTCTAACGTGAAATCTGTTATAGGGTTTGAGACTAGATATCAGGAGTCGCGATAGATCAAGACTGCTATCGGATGTCACCCGAGTGTTTTGTGAAAACGGGCTCTCGATCGCAAGGGCCGAGATCCGAACACATGGAGAAAGGGTGGTTGGGTCRTTTCATGTGACCGATGCTCATGGACACAATGTGGATCATGGCATGGTGGAAGCAGTGAAGAAAGAAATCGAGAAGCTTGGGGGAATGGTCTTGGTGGCAAGTGAWTCATCGTCGAATTGGTTGGCTACTGGACCGTCAAGTAATAACGACAGGGAAGAAGAAAGGCCGGCAAGATTTTCGCTAGGAACGTTGTTATGGTCACAGCTCGAAAGGCTTTCGAGCAAGTTTCAGACGCTAAACTTGCAATCCCAAAAGAGTAACAAGTTCTCAGAAATCATGTAAATTCTTCGTATAAAGGAGCTTTTTAATATACATACATACATACATATATATATATATATATATACATACATTATATGCATAAGATATGATATTAGCTTGTATGTGTATAAAATTAATTACCTAGAACAGGTTGAGGAATCCAACTTATCAAAATTAATATATCATAATTATATATGATTGCAGCATGTTTTTGCAGTGCCATAAGTTGCTACTTTGACTTCCTTTTTATGTGTCGATGTATATCCTTACGATGTTGCAAGCTGTGGCGTTTCCATTTATTTTTCCACATGGTTATTCATGATAATTACCTTTCTATTTGGACTAGTTTTGAGTCGATTCAAAGTACTGGGATTTGATAGGACAATTGTAACAGGATTATGGATTATTGATGATTTAACTAGGGTTTATAGCTTAGTGATATATGTGCATTGATGATTGCTTATTAGGCAGAGGGACCAGAAGGGGATCTAGATGAAGTTACATAGGGTTTATTTTGATGTTGAGATTGGTGGAAAGCCCATGGGTATGTTCAATTGTCTGCACTCTTTGTATATACATTGTTAAATTGGCTATTGTTTGTTTCTTAATTCAAAAAGCCTTTTATTTGAACTGAATATAGATAGATGCTGCTAATTTTCTTGGATAAGCATTGCGATTATTTGATAAAGATAATGAACATTTGAATCTTGCTCAAGAACTTATGATGTGATGGCTTATACCTACATGCTGGCTAACAGGGAGCTTGGTGAACTTATGAGCTATGGCTATCTTGTGACATTCTATTACTTCATCTATGGTCCCTTGATTCTTGTTTTGATCTTTACCTATTTGATTTTCTGAAATGATGGTCCTTTAGGGGCTGTTTGGCAGTTGCTGAATGATTTAGTGCAGAATAGTTAAGAGGTCAGAATGGTTGAAAGGGTCAGAATGGTTAAGTGCTGAATGAAATAATGTTTTTTAGTAACTGTTCTATGAATGATAATAAATTACCATTTTAACCCTCTCTAACAAAAACCCATTATTCCATTTTAACCATTAGGGCTCCCTCAAAGTTCCCTCTGTGAAGAATCGATCCCTCAATCGCTGCCTCTCAATCGATCCCTCCATCGTTGCCTCTCAATCGTTGCCCCTCAATCGTTCCCTCAATCGTTCCCTCAACCGATCCCTCCATCGTTCCCTCAATCGATCTCTCCATCGTTCCCTCTGTGAAGAATCGATCCCTCCATCGTTCCCTCTGTGAAGACCGGCGACTTAAACCGACTAACGACCGGCGACAAAACAAAAGGGAACCGACGAGACCGAAGGACGAAGGGGCTTAACTGACAGAAGCGAGACCAACGACGAAGATGGAGGACGGGAACCGACGAGGCGACGACTTGGGGAGACGAAGGGGCTGTGGAAAGGGCGACCGACGACACCGGCGCCGGAGAAGATGGGGGAGGCGATAACTTGGGGAGACGACTTGGGGAGACGATGGGAAGGGTATTCATGGAAGAAATGGTACTCTGAATGGTTGAGTAGCCCCCGACCCTCAAAATGGTTAAGAGGTCTGTGTAACGATTAAGAGGTCTATTTTTTTTTTGCCAAACACATTTCACCTCTGACTGATTCAGAGGTTGGCTCTTAATGTCACCATTAAGAGCCAAACAAACAACCCCTTAGTCAAATTTACCAATGTTTGCAAGGAATATGAGTGTTTGATACGTTTGTATTTGATTAATATGAAAACTTGTTTTGAACAAGTAATGTTATGTTTGTTTGAATTAATATGAAATATGTAGTTACATTTACAAAGTAATTGTTTTATTCAGATATCTGTCAAACAACTATATTTCATTCAGTACTAAATCATACAGAGGGTTAAAATGGTAATTTGTTATCATTCAGAGAACATTTACCAAACAACCATATTTCATTCAGCACTTAACCATTCTGACCCTCTTAACCATTCTGACCATTTAACCATTCTGCACAAAACCATTCAGCAACTGCCAAACAGCCACTAACAAGCAAAGATAAAACGGATGTGTATATGAAATACTTAACAGTGACCGTGTCTTTCCGCTAAAAGACAAAACCTCACCATCTGTTTCTCTCACGTCTGCCGCAAAATCGGCTATATCTTTCCCTCCGCCTTTCTCATAATTCCAACACAGCTCGCCTCCGACGTCTCCTCATCGACGCTCGTCGTCCATCAGCCTCGTCAGCATCGCCGTTATCTCTCATCACCCAGTAGGCAAGTACCTTCTCGATTTGTACATCCCCTTTATCTGCTTTTCTATTCGATTTCTTTTTTTTTTTTTGCTTTTTACTCGTTGGTTGTAATTTATAATCATTTTACTCTCTGGGTTTTGTTTACTAGAAACTATTTGACCTTTGTTGATTAACTTTGTACTTCAGTAGCTCAGTTTACTGATGGAATGGGTGTAATCGGCATACCTGGTATCTGCACACAAGATGTTTGATAAAATGCCCAAATGACTGAATGATGTCTTGTTCAAACATGAACTCAAATTGCCTCTTTTTTCTTCTTAGAATGATCATGTTTGGAGCTCAATGTCATATGAATGTACCAATAAATCAAGATCGCACTACTTTTCTGCATAAATGGAACCAGTTTGCAATCAATTTGATACTATAAAATGGACATGTGAGAATATAATAAATTAAACTAATTTGCCAGCATACAAGTTGTGAAGTTTGTTATACTTCTTGATCAATAAGGGGTTTTCAACACATGAGATTCTTTGTTGCTTCAAATTTAAATCATGTTTGATCCTGTTAACTTTTTTGTATATCAATCTGTATTTCTGATAGCATGATGATGTTTCTGAACACCTGTATCATTTGTTTGTCTATGATGGATATTATCCTACTATTAGCATTGATTTAAGATTCTACCTGTATTGAAATATGAATGAATTGCAATATATTTTCTTGTCAAAATACATTTAAATTATGAAACTTGCACATTTCTGTCATTCAGCACTTGATTATGTAAACAGTTATATTTATTTAGCACTTAATCATACAGACGAGTAAAATAACAATTTTCTGCATTCAGCAGCGCTTACTAGTTACTACAAAGTACTTGGTACACAGACGTTTTTCAGTGAGCTACCACTCCAGACAAAGCTCTTACTGATTGATCCTCTGACCCTGTTAGCATCTACATGATTTTCTTTTTGTTGGTAAACAACCCCTAAAAGCTTGTTTGGGAGTTAGTTTATAGCAGTGCTTTGCAACACCAAAATGATATTTTTCAACTAAAATAAAGATCTGAACTTTTCAAGAATTTGTTGGCTTTTGTTCAATTATCTGGAGATACAATCGATGATGTTAATGCCGGTGAGGACTCGCCTCTTTAACCTTCGCATCTCTTCACTCCTTCCATCATCTTCTTCATCTTCTCTCCCTTTTGCACTCCCTTTCAGAAGCTCCCTCTCTCACTCTGCTCCACCCCACCATGTCTCCGCCACTAAAACGCCCAAAATCTCCATCTCCGACACTGCCAAATTCGTCCGAACCATCTTGTTTATCCCACCCGGAACAGACCCGGAAGAAGTCACCGAGGACATGATATTACCTGGGTCCAACATCGTTCTAGGGCCTTACGTGGGCGATGCCAAAGTCAAAGAGGTGGAATTTATGGGAAGTAGTGTTCGACCTAAGGATTGCCCTAAAGACGACCGACCCGAGTTTGCTATGCTGGGTCGCTCCAACGTTGGCAAGTCTTCTTTAATTAACTCCCTTGTTCGCAAGAAAGAAGTAGCTCTCACTTCCAAAAAACCAGGTTTTCCCTTTAATTTCATTCGTGATTATTTGAATCTTTATGTGATTGTTATATAGATTTAAATGATTATGCTATGAGCTATGGTGTTTGGATTGCAGGGAAGACTCAACTCATCAATCATTTCTTGGTGAATAAAAGTTGGTACCTTGTGGATTTACCTGGTTATGGGTAAGCTTAACTTCTAGCTTCATTTTCATCATGGTATTAGAATCGCATTTGCTTCGTTGGGTCACGAACTAGATGCGAGGGGAAAGATTCGTTATTGTTATTGTTATGGAGATTTAACTGTTTACCAATTGCTGACTGCCTCTTAGTGGATAAGAGACGCTTACCTGGTAAGATGTGAGGCTGTTTACCATACATTTGACCGACAAATGATGCTAACTGAGATCTGACTTGGTAAAGAAGGAAAGACTCTCTTACTCAGTCAGCTCTTACCCAGACCAAACCGACCGTAGTCTTACCCAGTTAGCACTTACCCAATTTGTGTTGGTAAAGGCGCTCTTACGCTGTAAATTAGACCGTGGTATGATTAGCAAAACCTAGTGAAGCATCTTTGATATAACGAACTGAATATCTTTTCAATTCCGAATGCAGCTCCAGCTAAAGCAATTGTAGCAGTTCCAGCACYGATGACTTTTAAACCCTCCATAACATTTCTATTTTTCTTGATATTATTTTGTTAAACAGAGAATAATCAATAACCTAATTGTCATTGCTATATTACTCCATCGGTTCTCAATATCACAGTTTTGGAAGCAGATCTAGCAAATAGATTGCTACTCTTCAGTATAAATATGAAAAATGGGTTACCCTTGATTGCCATTTGGTTTTTTCGAGGGAACCGGTAAGAATTCTTTTCAGTTCTGTTATGGTGCATTTGGTATGTGGAATAGGACAGAATAAAACAAAAACATGTTGTCACACATTTAAAGCAACATTATTAATGGGACAGGATGGGACTGAGCGGGACAAAAATGCATTTTTTTGTCCCACTAAAATAGGTGGAACGAAAATCAAGGAGATTAGACAAGATTATTAAATTACTAAACTACACACATCAAATTAAAGCGCTAAAACCTTCTATAATTCTTTCACCCACCTAACTTACTTTCACATGTCCCATCCAGTATTGTCTAGTTTGCATACCAAACACACCCTTAGAGCAAAGTTGAAAGAAATCACACTATTTATGTTGGATATGGAACTTGATTTGAACCATAAACCGATCTACAACTTCACCAATGATAGTTTTCCTCTCTTATTGAACGGATTCTTCAATGTATGAACATATTTAAGAAAAACTAGCATATGAAAGATGTTTTTTTGGAAATGGGTGATCCGAGACTTCGCCAAGAATGGCAAGTCGCGACTGTAGGCGTCCCACAGCGCCCTGAGGTATATCTCTCAGTGGCCACAAGCGCATATGTAGATGGCAGGATTTGAATATGAAAGATGTTTTTGCTACCATCTAAGCTCTATATTTCGTTTGTTGAGTGTGCAGGTTCGCAAACGCCCCCGAATCTGCAAGAATGGATTGGTCATCGTTCACCAAAGGTTACTTTCTAAATCGAGAAACTTTGGTAGGCGTGTTGCTTCTTGTCGATGCCAATGTCCCCACTAAAAAGATCGATCTTGATTGTGCTAATTGGCTTGGACGAAACAACGTATGATTCATTTTCTTTCAATCAAATTTTGGCCACATATCATCCACATTATATTATAGCCAGTTCAGGTCTGATTCTTTTCCATTACGAATTTCAGATTCCAATGACGATTGTGTTCACAAAATGCGATAAATCGAAGAACAGCAAGGGGCAGCGCCCGGACGAGAATATCAAGAGTTTTCAAGAATTGATAAAAGAAAATTACAAGATTCAACCTCCATGGATAATGACTAGCAGTGCCACTGGGTTGGGTAGGGATGAGCTTCTTTTGCATATGTCACAGCTTAGAAACTATTGGGACAATTAGAAGGTAATGTAATGTAATGCAATGCAATACAAGGCTGAGACAATGATCATGTGTTTAAACTGTTGGGATCCCACATCAGCTAATCAATATTAGAATGAATAGCTATTGCATATGTGATATTGCAATTGTTCTTTCAAGAGGTATAAGTATAACCATGTAGAAAGCTTAACAAAAGAAAAAGGATAGCTTCATAAATATGGAGAAAGGATATTTCCTCTCGAAAAATTTATCAACTTCTAGAATTTGGATTCTTCAGTAACCAAATACTTCACTGTATAATATTTCTAGATTTGGATATTAGACATACCATACGAGCAGTGGCGGATTCACGAGATTAATGGGGTGGGGGCACGTTGGATGGGACTTGGGGAGGGAAGCATATGGGACTGAGGGGAAACCATGTAAAATGAGGGTGAAAATAGAAAATTTAAGTTCGTCAACAAAATTTTTGGTTCTCTTGTGCTTAAAGGCCGGATCCGCCCCTGTATATGAGTATGACGTGTCAAATAACATATGTTTGGAAGGTGATTGGTAATCAACGGGGGGAGTCTAGGCAAGTTGAAAAAATTATTAAGTTTTATAAACTTTAAAAATATAAATAAAAGTAATAAAGTTGAGATGATTATATATTGAAACAAAAATAGTAACAAGAAGCTCTCGTAGCTCAGTTGGTTAGAGCACCCGTTTAGTAAGCGGGAGGTCTTGAGTTCGACTCTCAACGAGAGCATGTCTTTTTCTGACAAATCAATTTATTTTAAAAAAAAAATTATATTATTTTAAGGGAAAAGTTTAAAAAGTTCAACATTTTTTGAACATTTATTTTGAATAAATAAATTATTAGAGTTAAAAATTGATCATCTATATTATTTTAATTAAAAAAAAAAATCATGTATATAAAAAGGTTTTAAAGTAAAAAAATAATATATATATATATATATATATATATATATCGATGTTTCAGTTCCCAACCTAACATCATTCAAGCCCTTTGTCTTCAATGGCATCACTCCCCGTTGTCCCCACTATCATTAGGTAGTTCTTTCTCCATACATTAGGTAGAGAGTGTACGATGATGGAGGAGTGAGGGCTACGACATTGGAGAAAGAACGTTCAATTGTTTTTTCATTAAAAAAAAGTTTGAGTATCTAAATCATTTAAAACATAAAAGTTCAATGGGGTTTTTTCCCTAAATTTTTGTCTTATTTCAACTCTATAATAGACGTATTTTTTACTCTTGATCCTTTACTTGTCTTCACAATATAGTTACTTGCGCATATATATATATATATATATATATATATATATATCGTAAAACGTAAATTTTGAATTTGTTAAAACAAATTTTAGAAAAAGTTCTACATTAATTTATGATTTTAAATAACCATTATATATAATGTAAATAAAAATAAATTGGGTCAACCTCACATATCTGTAATTAATTAATAAGTTTTCAAAAGCTATAACTGATAAGTTAATTATTTACTTAACTAAAATTATTGAATTTTATTAGCTATGAATAAGTATAAATTTAGTTTGTATTTAACTTATATAAACATTATTATAATTGTTATATTTGTTTTTTGATAACTAAATATATTGAATAATAATCAAAGAATAATAATATAAAAATAATTTTAAATAATTAATATTAACGTATAATATTTATTAATAATTAAATTTTACTTTATTTATTGATAATTAATATTTATTTATAATTAATGGTAATAAATAATAATTAATATTAAAGATGGTTATAACTGGAAAAAGTGACAAAAAAACTACTTATAAACTACTCCAAGTAGCGTCTCAATAAGTCAGCTTATGTCAAACGTATACCCAAAACAAGTTTATGTTTGCTAAACGATGCCTTAGGGTTTGGTACGGTAAAATTATTCAATGACTTAAATCATTTTAATAAAAAAAATCAATGATTTTTTCATTAAAAAAAATCAGTAACTAAATCATTCAAATAGAAAAATTCATATAAGACGTACAATTGTTTGTTCTTATAAATTTAAATTCTATCAGACCCCGTTCTTTAGCAATGTGTGATTACGAACATGGCACCCAAAATTTTGGAACCAATTTTACATTATTTAACACCTTTCATCAATGAATGTAAAATTATACCGATCTCAGTGTCTCTAAATTCTATCAGAAAACAAAAGTAATACACCTCATTATCGTCTCTGTAATTTGTATATATACATCTTTGTTATCTCATTTTACAGTGTAATCAAAACTTTAAAAGTAACAGGACCTCCAAAAAGATTGAAACGTCCCTGATTCATGTAAAATAATCTACCAGATATTTTTTTTTACGTCTAATAAACGTGATGGAATTTCATGTATGTAACAAGATCACATCGTCTTTCCAACATCATCAAATTGTTTAAACCCTAAAAGTTGCATTTTATTCCTGTGCAGACCTTCGAAACTATACAACAAACCACCGAACCACCTTACGGCATACATCAATGTCTGCAAATTTTATTCGAAATCTTGTCCGATCAACACCCTTCGATATCCCGCCATTTCAGGTATACCAATCCCGCCCGATAATGAGTATAAGCTCCGGCCACCACCAGCACATGAAAAAGATTGTGACTGTGACCCGCGATATCAAATTTCCCCGGCATCCATCGTTCCGGTATCCGTGTTGCATAAATCAAGCTTCCGATCCCATAAAACGTACCCATCAAGATTTCATATCCTGTCGTATGTACCGCCTCCGGCTGATGCCAAAACAAGATCAGTTTGTGAAAGATGGGGCCCGCACCCGATAACCCCATCCCGAGGAACAATCCGGTTCGGATGTTACGATACTCGGGTTGATCGAAAACCGGCAATAGTGAGACCAAGATGGTGGCGATTCCGAGGACTGTGATGAAACCTAAATAAAGATTGCAGAAGAAAGGGTGGCACATGAAGGAGTAGTAGACCGGAGGGTAGAAGGAGGTGGAGATTAGGGCGGCAATTCCGGCATAATCGAGGCGGAGCATGATGTAGGATAGCCGCTTGGAGTGACAGCAGAGGAGGTGGCAGGCGGCGCTTGCTAGGAGGCAGAACATGGCTCCACCCAAGAACGCGAAGAACGGCCACCGTGTTATGGGTCGAATCATCAATGGTGCTATTATGTTCGCCACATCCTCCTTCATGCTACGCTGAAAAAGAATCGGGGAAAGATTATTCAAATGACGTGCGTTCGGTGTTAAACGGTATTATCTTGGAAAAACACTCAAAGCTCGGTTTGTTAAAGTGACTTTCATAGAAGGTCATTTAACAAAATACCCGGTATCACGCTATTTAACTGAATGTCCCTCATTTTACAAGAATACCTTCATTTTACAAGAACGCACATATATATAGGGAAGGGTTCAAACGAGAATACCTTCATTTTACAAGAACGCAATAACACCCTTTTACAATAGTCAATCACATGTGATGCTATATTCCATCACATATGATACACATGTGATGCTAAATCAACGACGCATACGACTTTTAGGTTGCAGCCTATACACCTCTCCCCCATTTCTATAAGAACTCCTTTAGAGTAATTTGATTGGTCCGCATATCTCACATGGTATTAGTACTAATGTCACTCTAGGGCATCTATATCCGTCTAGCCTCCATTAGAGCCCCACATCAGCTGTGTCTTTGTCCATTTCTGCTCAATATATGTTGGAACAGATAGATTCAAAAGGTTCCACATATCTTCACATGTCGGATATCTTATCCAAAACCAAACGAAACCAAACAAGCCCAATATATCCAATCAGGAGACGGGGTCTGGGGAGGGTAAAATGAAAAGGGTTCTGGGGAGGGTAAGATGTATGCAAACCTGACTTCTACCTCAAAGAGTAGAACGGTTGTTTCTGCATAGACCCCTGACTTAGCATATCTTATCATAAAGCATATTATGCCTACCAAGTACCAATTCCGCAATTTTGAAGTCAAAACTCAACTTATTTGCCATCAAAAGTTGAATATTATTCTCATAACATAACTAGCATTCGACGAGTACTAATGAAAAGTGCCAAAAAGAAGATAAGAGTGTTACCAGCACGCAAACATCGGTATGGTTGCTATGGGAGAACCGCTCAGGCAAGCAATTTGTAAGGAGTTCTACGATATGCCAATTCGACAATGGCAAAAGATCCGACGATGCAGGAAACGTAGTCTTTATATCTGAACGGAGTTTGTGCAAATCAGGCATATTTGGCAACGAAGGAATACAAGTTAAAAGGTCTTCACGAAGTTGATGCAGATCGGCTTTCCTCAACACATCCGGGAAGTTTTTTAGGGTGGGTAGATCAACTACATTCGGGATCATCTTCGCGCTATAAATTGTTAGGGTTAGGAAGAGGAAGAACCCAATCAAATGTCTGCAAAAGCAACATGATGTCCTTAAAAATGAGAATTTTATAAAAAGAAACAATATATAGACAAAAAAAAAAACTAAAAGCAATGATCTTTACTCGGGTCCTTTGAATAAGTGACCTTAAATGAGTTTTCAGTTAAGAGGATGGCATTCTGAAAACAAAATTAGCTCAATGACTTTCATATGACTTGCCTCTAGTTTAAAATCAAACAGTTGTTTGTTTACCTCTTAATAGTTCCATTAAGAGGCAGATTCTGAATCGTTAAGAGGTAAATCTTGTTTGGCAAAAAAATGTCTGCCTCTTAATGGTTCTAAAACCCTCTGAATGATTTTGTATCTTGGGCCTCCCTTAACCATTAAGCGCCCTGATTTCATTGTAAACAATTACCAAACAATTATATTTCATTTTGTACTATATCATGAGAGCGTCGTAATCATTTTGACCACTTAATCATTCTGCATCGAACCATTCAGCAACTGCCAATCAGCCCTTACTCTTTGGGATAAATGACAGATTTGCATACATCAGACCCTAGACCCTACTTTCAAAAGTAGTGGCACATAATAATCACTCTACTCTTTGGGATAGATGACAGGAGTGCATACATCACACCCCATACCCTACTTTTGATAACAGTTGGATATGCTGGGTTTAATTTGGTTTGGTTCATTCATGAATCCCTGGAATTCAATCAGCTAACATATATGAGTACAACCACAAGCATGCATCAAGTTTGTACTACATGCATTAACACTTGTACACATCCATCAAATAGACAAAATTGGGAGAAGCTAAAGCCAAGAAACCAGATAATCAAACCATACAGAATCCAAAAATCACCAAATTTGAAACAAACACACAATTGATAGAAGCAAAAAACCAATAACCCCAGATAATCAAGCCATACAGAATCCAAGAAAAACCTATATATGTGTATATATATATATATATATATATATATATATATATATATATATATATAATCGAATTTGTAAAGAAAATCAAGAAAGGGGAGTGAATGTTCTTACGTCCAAACATTAAGGGTCTCATTGTGAAGGGTGAAGATGCTCATAAAGATCTGTTTCAAAGGCCATTCAGCACGATAATGACCTAATATGAATTCATTATCTTTCATATACGCAGGCAATGAGTGGTATTCAACCAGCTGATATTTCACCTTCTTCCACAATTTCTTCCCCTTTCCTTCTTCTCTTGTTAATGACCCATCAATCCTTTGATGGTTATCAATCAATTCAACACCACCCTTTTTGCCCATTTTCTGCCAAAAACCCATCAACCGTTATGAAATTGGTACAAATTCATTTAAATAAATCCACCCCAAAATTACAATCCCCTTTGAAAATTGTTAAAAGGAAACGATTTGAATTGAGAAAGAGGAAGTTACGTATACGTACATGCATATGAAATAGAAGCTAATTCGGCTAATTAATCGAAATTACCTGAAATTAGAGAAAACCCAGATGGGTATTCTTCAATAGAACATGAACGATTGCGATTTTGACATAAAAACCAGCTCACCGACTCAAGGTCAATAGTAAATATACGTGGTCTTTTTAGTGATTTGAGAGGCGGGTTGAACCAGGAATCGATTATGAATTCAAGGAAATGGAAATGGATATAAAAATCTATAAACCGCCAAAACGGAATCCAATTGAGCCTGTGGCGTCGATCATGATGATTGGGGTGTGACCGTAATGCAGAGGTGCCCTAGTTTGGGAGAGATTATCAAAGGTTTTTTGTATAGAAAAGAGATGCGTAGATGCCTCGATTATTCCGTTTGATTTTTATTTCATTTTTATGTTTTCTTCAATTTTGTAATTTTATTCTCAACGTTCAGACATTAAAAAGAGACGTGTACGTCCAAGAATCACAGACAGACATGTCAATTTTGACACCAACTTCTTAAAATATCCTGTGGAGTTTTATTAATATTTATATACGACAAATACAACAAATTAACATCATATTCATCTTTGATAAGGTTTGAACCCCTGACTTTCTAAGAGGCCAAAGACTACGATACTGTTAGACCGAAAGCCTTTTGGTAAAATATATGGTTGTTTTTGGAGTATATTACACCAACTTGTTATGTGGTTCAAGGAAACTTTGATTTTCATCACTCGATTTTTGTAGTTGTACTGGACATTTATTGTGTTAATGATTTTGTTTATGATCTTGATGGTTGTTAAGTTATTTCTGTTAAACACCTCACGTGTTAATGATGTGAGGGTACTCAGTCGTCTAATAAAATGTTCATGCCGGTTATTCTAATTGGTATGGACTCCTTGTAATTTTACTTTTGAAATGTGTATAAATGTGTGTACATATGAAGGATCGTCTGAAAAAGACTGTTAATGTAAGAAGCGTAAAAGAGATATGTACCATTGATCATCTTTAATCTCAAACTCACTCATAAATCACGCTTGATACGTAGATTGGTCTGGTGCATCTCATCCTAATTTGCATCCAATGGTGAATATCACTTTTTACGCTTCTTAACTTAACTCCTCTTCTCACCGGAACTCAACCCTGTGAGTACATGCATAAGGTATATATGTGTTACGTATTTTTTTGGGCAAAAGTTGATTACCGACATCAACTGCTTGCACGTAACCCGACTCTAAAGACATGAGTGTGAGAAAACATATCTTCATCCTAATTTGAAGGTTCATTGCGTATACTTTTAGAACAAGGAACATTTTGATTGCATCATAGTGATGCAAAATTTTGCTTTTAAGACGGTGGCTTTTTACATAATTCACAGGCATCGTTCGAAAGATGGATTTCTTTTTTATTTTGATTATTTTTTTATTTCAATATTATTTTTTATACATGTTGGTTTTACGTGTATAAGACACAACATGTTACAATATCTATACTATATTATAAAGCATTTGACAAAAACTTTTAAAAACCACTTTTTATGCGTAAAGTACTGTTTATTAATGCATATTACTTAAAATTCAAGATTACAAGTAGATCGTGCGTAAGTACAACTTATTAAAGCTCCATATCTGAATTCGTGTAACTAACTGCAGATAAACATAATCAAATACAGGATAAACATCTCATTTTAAATATAAAAATCTAAAATATAATTAGGATAATCATTGAGTTCTAACAGAATACTTAATTATTAKYTTTATAAAATGTTATAYTATTAAACCAAAAATAARTTATTTCATTATTAAACWTAAATTAAATTATAATWAAAAAATAAATTAAAGAAATTAYATAAAAAATGAAAACTTATAAATAGTTGATTTGATATTAATATAAATATTTTTTTTTCAAATTTCTGTGATATCTTCAAATTTATCTTTTATTCAAAAATAAAATCATTGTTCTTTTCTTAAAAAACACATAAAATCGTATTATAACTTCGACAAAGACAAATAATAAAATAGAACATTAAAATCGATATGTATCWCGCTGCATTGCACGAGTATCCTTCTATTGACTAATAAAACATGAATCTATAAAGTCATGTACATAAAGCAAATAAATATCAAATGCATATTTAAATATAAATTAAATATGTTCAACCCAAACAAATTACAGAAGTATTATTGTTTAGATAAAATAATAATTTGTTAATAATTTTTTTTCATCTCTATCTGATACTATAGATTTAGGGAACCCATGGAGCTTGTAGATATTATCCATAAAAACTTGAGACACATCAGAGCTAAAAAAAATGGACATATTTACTTAATCTATCAATAACAACTAAGATGACATCTATACCTTGTGACTTCGAAAACCCTTTGATGAAATCAATGGCAATATCTTCCCATATTCCTTCAAGAATCGGTAGTGGTTGTAACAATCCAGGTTGAACCGCATTTTTGGCAAGTAGGACAATTTCTAATATAATTGACTACGTCTTGTCTCATTTTGGGCCAAAAGAAAAGTGTTATCAGTCTTTTAAGAGTAGCAGTGATACCCGAGTGCCCTCCTTGAAGGGAATCATCATCTATGCCAGAATTTTGCTTTTCAAATCATCATAACTCCCTATAACCAGTCTGCCTTTCCGCCTTAATTTCTGGTTCTGCCATATGAATTGAGAATGTTGTCGGCTCCTACTTTGAATCTCATTTACTATGGTCTTTAAATTTGTGTCATTTTCCAGCTTGCTTTAATAAGGCTATAAAGATTAGAATGGATGCCATAAATAGCCAATTATAGTAGTTCTCCATGAGTGGCTCTCGATAAAGCAGTTGCAACCTTGTTTTCCATACCCTTTTTGTAACAAATTTCATAGTCGTAGCTCAAAAGTTTAGATAACCATATGTAACACCCCATTTTTTTTGCCAAATGAAAATGTTACATCATTCAATGCTCCGATAATAAAACCTAAAACGTTTACAGCGGAAGTTTAACCATCATAATTAAAGAAATCTTAAAAGTTAACCCGTCCTATACCAAGTCACTAAAAACAACCAAACCAAATTCAAAATGCTTAAACAAACACCCAATTTAATAAAAGATAAAATCATAAGCGAGTCCCCTTGCTTTTGTCGATTCCAGAACATCCGGCTCCTGAGATGTATACTATAGTCAGCTAAATAGTTCAATGAGTTCACGGTTTACGTGCAACCACAAATACACACAAATTGAGTATATAAATGTCAATAAAAGAGTGTCATGCAATTCTTATCGAAAATACCGTCCCGACGAGATCTCTTAACTCCAATCCGTTAGGTAGGGACTTGCCCATGTCACAGGCATGCCCTGGGCTTGTAGATTCACAAAGAATTAACCACCCATTACGGGACGTGTCTCCCCTAAATGTGACGTATCGAGCCGATATCTCATACCCCGGTTAATGCACCATATTAACCCGAACCCCAAACCATATGCATGCGATTTATGTATAATAAATGTAAATAATTTAGCATGCATGCATCATAATTTAAAACCATATGCATGTAATTCTCCAATTACAAATAACGTGTAATTAACACCTTAACAAACATAAATATAATACCACACCTCATACATGTATAGTTTGTACGTATATATACATCTCAGTGAAATCTCGTGAAAGACTCACCGGATAGTGTAGGTTCGTTAAAACTTTGCTCCAAATGATAACCTTAACCCAACAAATCATTATCGAAAAACGAGACACACTTCGACCGCTTTCAATATCGTTCCTCGTTGCACCATTTCCCGATATTCCAAAGCCAAAACCTCCCAAAATGTCGACGATAAAAAAACCTCAAAAGGGTTCAGCCGACCCCCTCTTTAAATAGGTAGAATTTTGGGTTTTTATAGAAAGGATGCAATCGCTATTAATCCCATCCAATCCCTTCAATTTTCATCTTTCAAGAATTGGCATTTCAGGTCCCTCTCCACGCTTTACTTCACAATTTCAATCAAATTTCAAATCCCTTCCATACATAAATTATCCTACTTCCAAAATTTTAAAAACAATATTAATATCTCCAATTAATATCCACCAAAATTAAAAAATCTTCCATAATTATTTCCATAATTTGAAAATATTCTAACCCCAAATTTATTTTATTAAATATTGAAATTTATAAGAAAAAAATTGAGTGTTACACCATCTATGTTGAAACGAAGTGTTAACCTTGTTTTCGAACAGGTGTTTTAGACTTTGTTGATCGGTTTCATCACAAAATGTCTATCGAGTAGGTAAGAACTCAATTTTTCAGGGTCGTCCCTTAGCATGTTAAATGTGAGATTCTGAACAAGGCCCCTCGAAAATTGGGGGCCTAAGTTTGCATGTGTTCAGGGTCTTTTTATCGATTTTATGTAAAAGTATAACCGAAATTATTTATGTTCAAACCATTAATTATTTGGTTTTAGGTTTAAATCATTAATGGTTTATGTTTAGTTTCATATTGTTAATCGTTTTAGGTTTAGTCCATTTTTGTTCTTAACATATATTCTCTTTATCTCATTAAAGTTTGGTAAGGCTAGCACAGGAGGCTTTGTCATGGCCTGTTTAAGAGCAAAATAAAGGTTGTTGTTGCTTCCTCGTCCCATTTGAGTCTAAGTAACTTTTGATTTGCATCAGCTTTTCTCTCTAAGCACTTCCATATACAAGAAGCTTTATATAGTTCTTTTAGTTAGCTATCTAAAGGGTTGTTTACCAAAAACTTGTCTGACAAGTGTTTACTGATAAAATTCAACACTATTACTTGCTTACTATGTAAGATTCTAGTCCATCAAAACGGCACCATACGCAACAATTTACCCAGTAAGCTCTTACTGTGGTAAGAGTCGTTACCTTCACTTACTGGGTAAGACTTTTGGTCTTTGTCTCGCTCTTATTGGGTAAGACTCTTGGTTATTGTCATATTCATCCGTAAAGGTAATATGACTTGGTAAGCGCTTACCAGGGTAAGCGTTTGATAAACGAGCCCTAAGTGTAGAAAATACTGGAAACTCAAAAGGGTTGAAAGCTACACATAAAAACTCTTTTAAATCCTTATACAAATCCCCCAACACATGTAACATGCGATAAAGATTAACAAATTCAAAAAAACTGAATTTAAATACACTCTCTCTCTCTCTCTCTATATATATATATATATATGTGTGTATAATATGATATATGAAGTATTGTGTGATAATAAGAGTTAAGGTAAGAAGCGTAATAATAGATCTGGACCCTTAATTACCTTTAATCTCAAACTCAACCATGAATCGCGTTTGATACGAGGATTGATTCATTGCATCTCATCCTAGTGTACATCTAAGGGTGTAAATCTTTTTTTATACTTCTCACCTTAACTCTTCTTTATTATCAGAACCTAACCCTAATATGATAATAGCACGTGTCATACTTGAATTGGTGTATTTAATCCCTTTTTCTATGTTGACCAATTGTGAAGTCTTCGTTATTTGATAAACATGGTTCACCCAACAATTAAATTTCATTAATGTATTCATCTTGAATAAGTTGCTGAAGCTTTAACTTTTGTGCCTTAATAATAATTATATACCAATATATACTATCTTATAAAGCATTTGGCTAAAACTTTTAAAACTCTTAAAACTCTTAAACCCGTTCATCCTTATCCGATTTCAGTCCTATCCGATTTCATCCCATATCTGAATTTGTGTAACTAAATGCAGATAAACACAATCAAATACTGTATAAACATCTCATTTTAAATATAAAAAATCTAAAATATAATTAATATAATCATTAAGTTCTAACAGAATACTTAATTATTATCTTTATAAAATTTATAATATTAAACCAAAAATAAATTGTTTTATTAT
>NC_037532.1:33011574-33040496 GCF_001531365.2 Cynara cardunculus var. scolymus
TGATATCTTCAAACATATATTTTATTCAAAAATAAAAACATCATCGTTTTCTCAAAATCACATAAAGTCATATTATAACATCGACTGAGATAAAGGATAAAATGAAATATTAAAATCACGATTTATCTCGCTGCATTGCGCGAGTACGCTTCTAGTATTTACAAATGGATTTTTATTTAAATATCATATAAAACTAATTTATGTATTTAATCAAATATTTTATTAAATCATATTGTGAATAAAGAGTTTTTTTTAAACGATAGCAACATTTGATTATATGAAAAAAGATATAATATTTTTCACACAGTTATTATTAATCTATTGATTAGTTTCTTACTTTTTGTATGTGAGATCCTATGTTTGAATTGTATTTTTTTTTAAAGCTAAAAGCTAAGAAAATGACACAAAATAAGATTCAAACTTGCACTTCAAATAGAAGAAAAGACATGCAAATCAACTCTACCAAGGAAACTTATGCTAATATTTTAGTTTCAAAATATATACGATTGCAGATAACAAAATGATATAATGACATCTTTCACGATCCTAATTTTTTTTACATTACGACAGAGGAACGAAATGGTAAGCGACCCTGCCACCATATATATGAGCTACTTTGTGTTTGCCCCGATCGTGAAGTAAAGCTAACATCAATACTCAAACACCAATAATAAGCAAAGACAATTTAAATTTTTGTTAATAATCAAATGATAATAAATTTAGTATTATAAAAAATTATATTTTGTAACACTGTGACAGAGGAGAGTGCTGTTGAGAACCACATTTTTATTAAAAATCAAAAAATCATCAAGAGCATCGCAAATTCTATGTTCATATGAATATTTTTTATAACATTTATGATCAATATCCCAAACGTGTAAATGCATTCTCGTTGATTTCCCAATTTATAATAAAAATACAAATTATAACCAAACCTGCATACCTTCGTAAAAAGATACCCACTTTCAAACACATGAGTGGTGCCTAATTGGTTTGAGTTTGAGTTTCAAAGGTCACAAGTGTTTGGAAGTTTCAGGGTCAAATCCATGGAGAAAAAAAAAATCTCATTGTGGCCATGAAGGTTCAAATATGGTGACTTTACGGTGATCAACCTAGAATTAGTCGGCTCACATAACAGATTAGATATCCAGGTTAATAAAAAAAAATACCTTACTTTCAACTCTTAAAACCAAAATAGTTATAATATAATTGTGAATGTCAATTTTGGAAAATAAATTATTTAGCAAGCAAAATCACGATTCACGTGTAACATGAGAATGCTTTTAAAGAAAGAAAATGATAAAATCCTTTTTTTAGATTCTTTTATAATAATATCATGTGATGTTTAAATGCTATTTGAAGGGTTTCTAGAAGTAATAGCACTTCTCTTTTAAGAAATATATAATTTAGTTTCCTATGATTATTAAACCAATTTTTTATTTTAAGTGATTAAATTTTTTATTAAATAAAAATTATTGAATTTTTTTTTTATTTTGAATGATCATCTTTTAACTTACAAAACTCTTATTTGTAATCGGCTAGAAAGGTTTTTAAGTGAAAAACTAAAGCAGTTTTACTGTTTTCAAACCCAACGTCATTCGAACCCCTCGCCATCTCACTGTTGTCCTCTCAATCACCACCCCATCATTGACGTTGTCCCATGCCATCAATCTCTTTTTGATCTTTTCTTTTTGACCCATCTGTCCGTGTTCCATTAAATTATTGTAAAAAATGGAGAAATCAAAATACAAAAAGAAAAAAAAAACATATCAAAAAGGGGGAGATCGATGATATAGTCCGAGGACAGTGATGGGTGGCATGAAATACAAACTACCGTTGGGCAGCGGGGGTGGCATGGAATACAAACTACCATTTTTATTTATGTTAAAACCTTCGTAATAGGTTACAAATAGAGTTTTTAGGTTGCAATGATGTAGGTAACCAATTTTTAAAAGTTCGATGATTTATTTATTTGTAAAAAATATTCAAGCACTTAATTATTCAAAACATTTCATTATAAAGACTCACGTCTTTAGTATTTTGATTAACCTCGGTGTTTTTTGCTGAATTACATTACATGGTTTTAAATCTCATATAGACCTCTTATCATTGATATTTGTATATGCTACGTAATTGACGAATCCAAGAAATTGGATAAAATAACGCTAACGAAGTTTAAAACGTTTTCTTAAAATATCTGTTATCTCTAAAATTCTAAATGGTGCGAGACATGGGTGGTGGAAAGGCCAAGTTTCAAGCTTTAGGAACCACAACGAGGCAACGGCTTTCAAAGCGTGATTTATGACGACAAATCTCCAAATCATAAATGACGTCATATAAACATATGTTTTCTATTATTTACTCAATGAGTTAACGATATTAAACAGTTTAAATTAGATTATATATTAAAAAGGTAAGAAGAATCAAATATTTTGTTACGAAAACCACGCACTAAGCCATAATGTGCCACAGGCTTAACATGACATCAGACACAAGACTTGAGGAAGTTCTTGTTAATGGTAAAAATGGGGTAAAAAAAGGAAAAACGCAACCATTTATATTAAATATATCAAGCTAATAAGAATAATTCATGTTCGAACCTTCGTGTACGAATTTACCTATTGAGAGTTTTAGTTTTTATGTTTCCTTTTAATGTTTATTTAAGTCTTACTTATGGTACATAATTATCATTCATCCCTTAAGTTATATGTTTAAAAGGTAAAAACAAACTCATGTCGCACAAAGAAAATGCGTCGTAGCGTGCTATAGCATGCCTTAACGCGTTACAAGGAAAGTCAAGCATTAGAGTGAAGCCACATGACGGTGAAGTCAAGCCTCGACGCCATAACAAGTAATTTATAACCATGAATATAGTAGTGTACGCGTCACATGAATCAATCTCAAGTACGACTCATGCTACAACAAATAAATATGTTTATTTAAGAACTCGAGCATTGTACACGTATAAATAAATATGTTTATCATTTTCTAGGGGGAAGCATACGATTTCTATGTGGGTTTCTTTCACTTTTCCGCTCAATTTCATTACCAAAACATCGTTTGACTCGAACTTGAATTCAATTGTTGTATTAACGTCAATACCATTGACAAATTTTTGTCTTAGGATACTGCTATCGTACAATCCTCAATCTATTTTGGTTTTACAAAGAAAATCTGTAAATTCGATTAATTGTTTTTTTTTTTTGAAGTATATACGGCAAATGCAACAAATAAACTTACACACCCTCCTCACATTTGGTGAGACTTGAACCCCTGACCTCATAGGAGGGCAAAGACTACGATACCGCTAGGCCAAAGACCCTTTGGTTCAATTAATTGTTATTGTTCTTTATATGTTCATATCATAGATTTGTACAGAAAATTTTGAATTTTCTGTTAATTATTTGGATAATATATACATATTTCTTGTTTACAGTTGATTACTCCTAACGTTATGATTAAATTTGATACATTTGTATTAAAAATGTATGATGTTTGATATTTATCGAGTTAAAATAAATTAAATTTTTACTGAGAAAGTATTGATTTTGGAACCAACGAGAAACTAATTATTTATTAAATAAGTGAATGATCGTGTGAGGAGAGTTGAGGTGAGAAGCGTAAGAAGAGATCTGGACCTTTGATCACCTTTAATCTCAAACTCACCCATAAATCGCGCTTGATACAGGAATTAATCCGATGCATCTCGGTGCATCTCATCGTAATATCATCTAAGGGTGCAGATCACTTGTTATGTTTCTCACCTTAACTCTCTTTCTCACTCAACCCAACCCTTATTAAATATTGTTAATTTCGACTTTCGTACCTGAACTTGGTGGCAGTATGAAAACCCTACTTTTTATCATTTTTGAAAATTTAGATGTTGTTATGTTGTATGATATCTAATTAGAAAGTCACATAACATATCTGAATTGTACAGACCGGTAAGATCAGACCATATAGGAGCAGTAGCAGAATAAAGTAATTAACCCACTTGTTTGGTCCTACTTTAAGGACGTTTATTAAACACTTACCAGATAAATGCTTACTAAAATCACTTGTTTTATCGATTGAACATGGATGGAAATGACCGAGAATCTTAACCGGTAAGAGGCATATCAAACACCAAAAATCTTACTCAGTAAGCGAGAGAAAAAGCTCTTGTCCGGTTTAAAATACTTACCAACAATCCATTTTGATGACAAAAAATGTTACACAATAAGACAAGTAAGAGTGATTACTTTTATCGATAAACACTTATCATAAAATGTTGTGGCAATTATTCATGCATAAATGGTAAAAACGTTTTTTCAATTATAAATTTTATTTTTTATAAATTGCCAACATTTTACAAATGTTCGAAATGATTTTATTTTTAGTTGAAAAATATTAATAAATGAAAATAAATTATGTGAATTCACGGGTTTTTCAACTTGGCCCGATTAATTTATCTCGGGTCAAATGGATAAACAATCGATTTCAGAAGACTTAGAATATGGGCCAGGTAAAAGACTTCATTTCGATTTTGGGCAACATCATTGTGGGCTGAACCAGACCCGGTCCATTCCGTACCGGCCCAAACCCGATTCAATACTCCTATCTTATGGTATCACCATTAATAACCCTCCCTCCGTAAACCATCTCCATTCCCGTCGAGCATTAACAGCTCCATCCACCACCATAGACTCCATTGATGCAACCCACAAAAAGATGCAGAGTATGAACAAGACATGTATGAAGATGATCATAGAGTCGTACGAATTTGCTTTCCCGAATTTCAACTAGTTGACCGCCATTGCCATTGCCGTAGCCATAGCCATAGCTAGCTAGCCAGCCAGGTATATAATATCTCTCTTTATTTTTTCGTTAATCACATCAGCAATGGAATCTTCATATCGATCAACGTGAAGATTTCGTCAGTCTACGTCTCTCATCCACTCCATTTATTGGCTCTGTACCTTTGTACGGACATCTTTTCAGCAATTTTGCAGGTACGTCCCTAATTTATATGCTGAAGTTCCTTTCGCTAGAATACGAAAGGTTATTTAGATTTCTGATCAACGAGCAGGTTTTGAATTAAACTCCTGAGTAATCGGATCTGGTATTTGTTTGATAACAATTGTTACAGATGGGGAATTGTCAAGCTGCGGAGGCCGCAACCGTTGTAATTGTGCATCCAGGATACAAAGTCGAACGGATTCACTGGTCGGTTAATGCTCGTGACGTCATGAATTCGAATCCCGGTCATTACGTCGCACAAGTCCTTAGATCGCCTGTAGTTAGGTCGGACAACGGATTGCCTGTGAAGCAACTCAAGCTTCTCCGGCCAGACGATACTTTGCTTATTGGCCAAGTTTACCGACTCATCACCTATGAAGGTGACCATCCAACTACTCTATATACCTCTTGTTTAACAAACAGCCTTAGATCCTTGATTAACTTACTTTACTTTTAGATGTATTGAAAGAATTTGCTGCGAAGAAGTGCATGAAACTCGGGAAATTATTGATGGAAAGAGGAGTGATTGAGCTAGGGAAGAAGAAAGCCGTAGTCGATGCTCCGGTGCCGGTAGCTGTACCAAATACCAGTTCCGTCAAGGTAACCAAATCTCACGTCATTTACTCATTCACATTGCAAAGTTTGATGATGGAAATTGCGATTTGTTACATGCGGGGCCATATTTTAATTTTGAGATTCGTGACATTCGTATCTGTGTGGTCCACGTCCTTTTGATTACTCGATGGGCCAACCGATCTTTTGGATCGGGTAAAAATCTCGTCTCCAAAACTTTTAGCGACTATTGTTAAACTTGTAGTCATGTAAGATCAACTTGATTTTATGAGATCTGAGTGACCGTCTTTTTATACTTGAAACTTTACATTAAAATACTGTGAAAATAACTTTTACAATGTTTTTGCTGTAAATGTTCGGATTTTTTTATCTTCCCAATATTTCCCTGTTAAGTTTCAAGTATAAAATTTGATGTTATAATCAGATAAAGAATATAAACAAATTATATATACTTAAAAAAATTGATGTGTATTGATGAAATTGAAATAAGACATGTCAAAATATTTGAAACATTCAGAGCATCTCCTTTTAAAATATAGTATCAAATTTTAATCCATAAAAACAAATTACACCCATCAACATATCTTTTATTTTGGAGATTCCACTTTAATTATGTTATTAAAATATTCAATATGTCTAATAAAATATTACATTTCTCTTTTAAACATTTAAATTTTTTGTTGATGAGAAAAAAAAAATTAGATATTGAGTTTTAGGGATTTATCAAAATTTAGATCTTTATATTTGTTTCTCTATTTTAACCAGTATTTTAAAAAGCTTGTTGCAACAGCCGTTGTGGCTTAAGACTTGTGTCTCAAGTCACATTATGTCTGTGGCATGTCATGGCCTAATGCACGGTTTTTATAGTGCAATAATTGATTTTTCTTACTTTTTTAATGTCTTATTTGTTAGTTTATAATATATAACTTAATTTAAATTATTTGATACAATTGACATAATAAGTGACGATATAAAATATATGTTTCTATGATTAATATTATATATAATATAAAGATTTGTCGTCATAAACACGTCTTGAAAAACGTGTGGCTCCTAAACCCTAAGGCTTGATCTCGTCGCTAGGCCACGCTTCAGGCCAATTAAAACTTTGATTTTAACATACATTACAACATAGATGTCGGAATGTAAAATCTCTAAAATCACCATTTTAACATAGATGTTTGAGATGCAAAAGAAATCATTTTTTTTCTATTTGTTAAGGGGTAATCTAAATGCACCTCTATTAATCTTCTTTTCACACATATCAATATCAAGACTTACTTTTTACATTTCCAATGCATGATTGTAACTTGATTGTGACATAAAAATGATGCATATAACATTACTAGATCTTGATGGTTATATTCTACAAATTTTCTTTTCATACTCATCAAAATCAGACCACTTTTTTTACATTTTGAACGCATGATTTAACTTCAAAATGATATGTATATATATATAAATATATATATATATATATATATATATTTTTTTTTAATATTCATCAATCTAACTTTGGGGGTTTGCAAGCAAGACCTTCGTTATTTCTAGTTTATATGTAGATAAATTGTAAGCATGTCGTCACCAATTTCACAGTTTTCCTAGTTTCTACTTTAATGTGCATTCTCGATATTAAAAAAATCTAGTGCTTGGGTGAGCAGTTATAAATTAATAACCAGATTTATAAATCCCCTTTTTCTAGTTTCTGCTGATTAAGGCATGCTAGTGTGTAGTAGTTATGGATGTAAAACCATGTGCTTGTTCTTGCTGTCATGGCATAATTTTGCTGTAATTGTCTTTAAACCTAATAAGTAGAACTAGATCCCCATGATTAAAGTAATTTGCTATATCTAAAAAGTTAAGCTAATTATGGCTGCCTGTGTCAATTATCTGGTTTAATACCCTCCCCAAAACCTTAACTTCATAAACATAAATCAAATTGGTGGGACAGACCATTAACACCAATAAATAAATCAACTGCAACCATATTCCATATTTATCGTTTTTGCCTGTGCCTCGTCGATTGTAGCTTCCAAACCAACAATTCGTGTTTTTGCAATCCTGTTTAACAACAGACGCTCTTCAACAGATTCTTCATTTTGGAGATCACGAAATAGCAAAAGAATTCAAAAAACATAATGAAAATGTAAAAAAAAATTAAAAATTGGTAGTGATAGAGATAGTGATAGATATTGTCTAAGTTTTTGACATATTGTTGCAGAGGCATAGCAGCAGAAGACAAAGACAAGAGCATCAAAGTCATGGTGGAGGACAATGGAAACCAGCTTTAAAGAGTATTTCTGAAATTGGGAATTGAGTCATCTCTCTCTCTTGTCTTTCTGTTGCAATCAATAAATACACAATTCCATTTCACACCCATCCCCCCCCCCCTCTCTCTCTCCACATATTCTTTAAAAATCATCCTAAGTTGTTTATTACAACAATTTACTTTTTAAATAACTATGGATGTCTTATCTGATATAACAAAATTAACGGTTAGACAAACTTTCAATGACATGTGCGTATGAAATGATTCAAACCAGTCATCACTCGAAAACGAATCCAAGATCTTACCGATTCAAACCCTTAAATTACAGTCACAAACATCCACCGACAAGTGGCTATTAAAGGACTCAAACTGGTCACTGTTGGGAAACAAATCGAAGAGCATCTTCAGCGGAGGTTCTTATAGGAACTAAGTTTTTGTGCCTTTTTCTTGCCACATCATTTTCAACTTACTAAAATAAAAAGATGTACATATAACTCTAAAATGGAAGTTTTTACAAGAACCTTTTTTGTGGTCTTGTGTATAACATAAGTTAAATAAATATATACATATTAGTAATTATATACCATGTAAAAGTCAAGAAAATACATGAAAAAAACTAACAAAATGTCACATCACACCAAGTTCAAAATAAAAATCAAGATTTTTGTATACGAACTCAAAAAATGTAAGGTTTTTATAAGAACTCTTTTCAATAGTAATTTTTAAAAAAACCTACATTTTTTTCGTATAAGAACTCTTTTCAAGATATAATTGTTTTTTTATTAACCTGGATATCCAACCCGCTATACGAGCCGACTAATCCCAAATGAACCACATGCTTTATAGGTAGTCCGGAGTCACCGTATTTAAACCTCTGTAGTCATAAGAGGATTTTTGTCCCTTCTTAGATTTGAACCTATTAAAATTTTACTAATTAAGTTATCTCAAAAGTTGAATAATAGTTTTTATTGGTACAATTAATGTTGAGATAATATTTATAAAAAAAATATTAGAATTTAAAATATTGATTATAGACACCAATACATTAAAAAACATAATGATGTTTGTTTCATCATTTGCCACATAAAAACAAGATCTATGTTTCATTTACTTTACGTGTTCGCTTCATAACAAATGAAAATTATATTTGTTCTTGAACTTCCTTTTCATATAAATGTAAAAGTGAATAATGATGAAATGAACGCGTAGTTTGCTCAAATTTTGAATATTGTTCCTTAAATGTACTATCTACATCGCACATTCTAACTTTTCATTTTCATAACATATTAACACCAACACTTAGGGGTGTTCACGGCCCGGGTTGATCGGTTTGGAGCCGTTTTAACAACCCAACCCAATGTTGACGGTTTGAAAATTTTCAACCCAACCCAACTCAAACAAAAGTTCAACCCAACCCAATCCAACCCGTTCGGGTTGATCGGGTTGTGTTTAAACAATGTAAAATCACATAAAAATAAAGGAAACTTTCCTTTGAAATATGACCGACCATTCAAGATAATATGCAAGTTCATCAAATATTTAGATATTACAATAAAAATGTTTAAACCAAATGATAATACATCAATCAACAACAATAGTTTTAGACGTTTCTAACCCCGATGCTTTCGCTTTCTTGACGTTGAGGTTGGTCATGTCATGATTGTCATCTACAATTCAAAGCTAAAGTTAAGGTCGGGTTCATCAGGTTGTCGGGTTGGTCGGGTTTTTTGGGCCTGACCCGATTCCAACCCAATAAGGTCGGGTTGGCTAATTTTTTTTTATCGATTATGCCTCGGGTTTGGTTTTTTTTAAATTCGGGTTGGGTTGGTCGGGTTCATCGGGTTTTTGAGCACCCCTACCAACAGTGATGGTTCCTCAAGTTAACACCATTAACTTAAAGCCCGTTAATTACCCTATATGGCCCTCATGTGAGGGTCAATTTGGTCAAGATTTAATTTGATAAATGTTCATCTTCTTCATTTGTCTTTAAGTTCTTCAAAGTGATTCATTATGAATCCTTATCTTTTTCATCAATAAAATCAAGAACAAACCTTGAACCGGAATCCCTTAAATCTAAACGTACAACCCTAAATCACTTAAAAAATTAAAATCTAAATCAAATTGATGGTGGTGGTCCAGACGTACCAAACCCATATATGTGACGGTGGTAGGTGTGTAGCAACGAAGAAGAAGGTGTGTATGCACCGTTGAAGAAGTAGGGTCCGTCGTCAGGTTTCGGATGCCCATAGTTGAAAGCCAAAAAATGCCCTTGATATATAAAAATATAAATTATTTGAACGGATTTGGAAACTACACAAGCTAGACGGCTATTTCCGACGCTGATTTTTATTAGATATAACAAAAATGATACAACCGGTGGAACATAAACCAAAACCTCAAATAACAAAACACAAAGTATATAACCTAAAACGATGTTTGGTTATGTTTTTTGAAGCAAAAATATCAATCAGTTATCATAGTTAACATTTGCAATTTTAATTCACAAAAAATACGTATTGATCGAGTCATTGTCATTTGGCTTTGATCATAAACCACAAGAGTGGTGCCTGATTGGTTTGAGCTTGACTCCAAAAGTCAAAAGTCTAGGAGGTTTCAGGTTCAAATCCAAGGAGAAAAAAAATCCCCTTTTGGCCACGGAAGTTCAAATGCGGTGACTCTGGGCTATCTGCTAAGCAAGTGGTTGCACTGGGATTAATCGGCTCGCATAACGGGTTGGATATCCAAGTTAATTAAAAAAAAATTGACAACGAGTTATACATAAACATATTATCTACCAAAAATAATAATGTGTTTTTTTTTCTCAAAATTTCGGCTTAAGACATTTCCATAACACAAATAAATCACAATTATCAAGTAAATAATTAATATTATTAAAAGAATGTTAAAAAATATTAATGTAGATTCCTGACTACTTTAAATTTATGTCTACATTATTGTGTCTTGTCTTCTCGAGTTTAGGGTTTGTTGTCCAAAAATAAGGACTTTTTGCTACCCAATTTTTTTGTGACCTCTTGCCCTTGATGGCCATGGCCACCGCCATCGTTGCCATGGACTAGCCCCGACACTGCGGAGAAGGAGGCGGAGGTGACATCGGCTAGCCGTATGCAAAGGTAGGTGCAGGCAGAGACGGACCCAGAATTTTTTTTAAACGGTGACACCATTTGACCATAAGAAAAAAGATATAGGAATTTTTTTTCAAACGATGACACTGTTTGACTATAAGAAACAAATATACATAATTTTTTTCAAACGGTGGCATCGTTTGACTAAGAAAATGACTCTAACATGATTCGGACTTGGGTGTGGGGTGGAATAAAAGCCTTACAAACCAATTTTACCAAATAAAATTTGTTTTCATTGTAGTTTCAAAATACATACGGTGGCACACAACAAATTAATATGGTTGCACCGTTTATGAAGCCTAAATTTTTTACCCTTCGGCGGAGAAACAATACGGTGGCACGTGCCACCCATGGCACCTAAGTAGGTCCGTCTATGGGTGCAGGCGGATCACGAGGGAGCTTCTTTTTTATTCGATGTGTTTTCATCATGGTAAACGAAAGGGAGGGGAGGGTTTTCACCTGCATCGACCGTGTTTGAGAAGAGAGATAGAGAGATCTAATATTAACTTCTTCTTTTTTGATTAACCTGGATATCCAACCCGCTATGCAAGTCGACTAATCCCAAGACAACCACATGCTTTGCGGGTAGCCCGGAGTCACCGCATTTGAACCTCCGTGGCCACAAGGGGATTTTTATTCCTCCTAAGATTTGAACATGAGACCTCCTGGTACGTTTGACCTTTGGAGCCCAAACTCAAACCAATCAGGCACCACCCTTGTGGTTATTAACTAATTTTATTATATATAATATTGAGTATTAAGTTATATTTTAAAAGAAAAAAGAGGTAAAAGAACTAAATTGCACTCATTTAAAAGATGCATGCCTCAACTTAACAGACCTTATTTAACGGCATTAACTCGAGGGATCTTAAGCGTTATGAAAATGAAAATTAAGGTGTCGTTTACTAAACGTTTACCCTATAAGTGCTTACTGGGTAATTTTCCTTACCGGATGAACATGACAAAGGTCAAAAATCTTACCCGGTAAGAGCAATAATAAAGATGAAGAGTCCTACTCGGTAAGTGAGGATGATGATTCTTACCCGGGTAAGCACTTACCGGGTAAATTGTTGCATACTATACCATTTTAATGTACTACAATCTTACCCGATAAAATAAATTACAGTGTTGACTCCTAAAGGTAAGCGCTTACCGAGTAAGCATTTAGGTAAACGGCCCCTAAGTAACCACTTGTATTAGTAGTTTGTTTAAGGGATCATATCTAAATTTTAAGCAAACCATAAAAACCTTCGATGTAATTCACTCTAAATGTAATAAAAATAATAATTACTCTAAACGACCCTAGAAAACAAAGGGATTTTTCTTTTCTTTCTAGAAATCACTGTGACTTCAAGTATACACCACTGTTGAGTTCGCTTTCAAGTAATAAAGTGGAAAAATACTGAGAGAGAGAGAGAGAGAGAGTATCCACAAGGATCGGACTTTAGAGTTTCAAGTATTAAGTTGAGAATACACTGATTTCAATTAGAGAAGAAGAAAACGTATTTGAGGGAGTTTGATGCTTTAACAATGAAATCTAAATAAATAACTAAAAGTGGGTACGGGTGTAAATTTTAGTTAAGATAATTGTAGTAACAAAATGGTCAAAAACTTTGTCACAAAATCGCCGATTAAGATTCCAATCTCTTGAAAGTGAATCTTTATAGACCGTGTCCATAAAGTCACCACTATTCCCGATTCTTAATATCACCGATTAGTATGAATATTTATATCCAAATCTCTTTGTGATATAAATCTCGAACAAAATTTGAACCTTAACAAATCATAAAAAAAACTCGTATCTCTACGTGATTATCAAAAACTTTTTTAAAATTTTGTGCATCACTTAAGCCGTATTTCGAATCCATCGTTTTCTGTGTCTAAGATCTAATATTAACACTTCAGAGTGATCGACTTATCTGTGTTGAATTTAAGTCCACTATCAAGTGACCAATCTGTGTTGTAGGATTTGGAATAGAATTGGATTTCATTATATATATAAGTAATTAAATTACATTTTTATTAATTGATTATTACAAAACAAATGTTGTTAATATTTTTTTAAACCTTATTTCATACAATCCTACAAGATCCAGTAAAATCCCGAGTACCCCCTAAGGATTTCAAAATTCTATGTTTGTAGGATTTCAATTAAATCCTACGATTTCAACTCCCAACAATCTAACAAACCAAATATGGGATTGAAATGGGTTTGAAATCCAAATCCTCTCAAATCCATTCAATTCCTCAAACCAAACAGGATCTTAGAGTTTTTCTTGTTTATCCATTGTAAAATTAATATAAAATACCTATTAAAACTAAATAAAAACAAAATCTTTAGAGTAAATTACAACAAAGGTCCCTGTGATTTGCTTCGAATCTGGATATAGTTTATTTTTCAAACTAAGTACACTAAGGGGCCGTTTACCTAAACACTTACCGGGTAAGTGATTAACGGTAAAATTCAACTCTATCCCCTTACTTATCGGGTAAGATTTTGTCTACCAAAACGACATCGTATGTAACAATTTATCTAATAAGTGTTAACCGTGGTAAGAGCCGTCTTCATCATTTACCCGGTAAGACTTTCGGTCCGTGTCTTTGCTCTTACCAGGTAAGATTTTGGTCATTACCATATTCATCCGGTAAGGAAATATGACTTGGTAAGCGCTTACCCAAGTAAGCATTTGATAAACGGCCCTGAAGCGTCCTTGTGGTTTACATCTCATTATGAGCTACGTACTTAACACCAATGAAGTTAACTTCAATCTGTTAACTCAAGTAAAAATTGGTCAATTTACCTTTTTGTCTATTTTTTTCTTAATAATTAAAAGGAGATTATATATTATATTAACATATTTATTTATAAATCACATAATTATTAATAATTACACACAGAGCACATTACAAAGTGATCTCGTTCCCCCAAGGTCGAGCACCCCACCTCGTCTCCCCCTGCCTCCACTCTTCCTATCGCCTGTAACCAAATCTGACCTCCATTTTCGACCTCACTCAAACAAGAGACACACACGAAGTGTATAGTTACACACATACACATCACACAAAAAAGCCCATTTGTCGCAACTATTTACCCAAAAGAAAAAATAGCACCTACAAAACATATAATACTCATACACACCCTGTAATTTGGCTAAACGAGTAAAAACCATATAGCCATTTTGTTTATATGCATATACTAGTAGCTTTGTCGTTGTCGATAATTCTTTTGCTTCATGGGGTTCAAACTTCTAAATCCGGTGGCATTTAGTCCATAAATTTCAAATCCCTGAAATCAAAAACATAAATCAAACTTAACCCTAAATCAAACCCCAAACCCCAAACGCAAATCTTCATTTTCATTGTCACATATTATATTTCAACAGAAGAGAGTCCAAATCAGATAAAACCTAAAACCCAAATCTTTCACATAAGATTGAAGGGGGATAAACGAGAGATCAAAGGGAAGAAAGGGTTGGTGCTCCCTTGTGTGATTCAGATATCGTTGAGGGAGACCGTTGATCGTTGCCGAAGAAGATGATCGGGATTCACCAGAAACACAGGTGGGGACGAGATTTCAAGGGAAGATACATAGATAGAAAAGACAAAAGAAGGATAAAAAAAGACCAAGTTGCCCATAAGTTAATGAATTAGAGTTAACCGGGACATAACGAAATGCAAATCACAAGAACTTCAACGTACTTATTTTAAAAGATGGATCATATCCAGATTCTAAACAAACCTTGAAAGGTGGCAGGGCACGTGTAAGCAAGCAGCTGGCAAATTGAGATCCTCACCTGACACACACCTCCACCAAGTCCTCACGTGCTAATCCCCTGTGCACGTGTACAATGAACACCCTCACCCTCACGTGCCATTAAAATTACTAACAAACATCCAAACCGTCCAAATTCCAACCTCAAACAGCCACCACTCTTTTGTTTAATAAAACCATATAATTGAAGTTTAATTAAAATATTAATTAATTAAAATACATGATTAAAAATAGTTGATCAAGGGATGTTTTATGCATTAAAATCCAAAATTTCAAAACGATGTTGAATTGGGTTATTTTAATACTATGAATTAAATATAAAAACTTCAGATTTTTTTTTTAATTTGAAAAACATATTCCTTCGTTTCAGAATTAAGTGTCGATATTTTTTCTTGGTGGAAACCATCAACTTTATAATGTTTTAGTAAATGACATATATACCTCTTATCAAAGAAGGATGAGGGAAAATCATTTCTGTTTTACTTTCCAAATTTACCCTTAATTATTAGATTAAGTTTATTGTTCACTCTATTAATAATAGTGGTGCATAGCGATTCCTAAAGCCACTTGATATCTAATTGAGTTGTAAAATCTTTAAATTGAATGTATCAGATTGGAATTGTTCAGTTATAAATATACATAAATATTATGGTGTGCCAAAGTTTCAACCTGACCAACCAACCCAATCTACATGGTTTGGATTTGGTTAGGTTGAGTTGAGATCTTTCAAACTACAAATATTGCATTGGATTGTTCAAATGTCTTCAACAAGGTCACGCAATTTGTGTTCACCCCTAATTTTTTAAGGCTAAAATTGACATTTAATTAATAAAAATATATAGTAATTACATTAAAACTACGTTTTTTTTTTTTATTGTAAACATCTATTTTGGAACAAATGAAGTAAATGTCAAATATCATTTCAAGTTTGAAAAAAAAAAGGATTCAGTTCCAAATTCTCTTTTAACTAGAAAAGGTAGTTCATGCATAAACCATTTACGTAAAATATGGCTATTTTATAAATTTGCTTCAACATAAGGTGTAAATGCTTATCGGTAAAATTTTAATATTATCATTTACTTACCGGGTAAGATTTTAGTCTAACAAAACAGTACGGTATGCAACAATTTACCCAGTCAACGCTTACCATGGTAAGAGTTGCGCCCTCACTTAGGTAAAGACTCTTACTTCTTGTTTCACTCTTACCGGTAAGATTGTTGGCCCTTACCATATTCAATTCGACAAGGTAATGTGACTTGATAAACACTTACCCACATACTTGCCAACAAAACGAAAACCCTTTTTCCAAAACTAAAAATTGTTGAATAAAAAAACAATAACACACAAAGCCAAACAATTTCTTGTTACAATGACCAAAAGATTAAATTTTCATCGTATACTGATCGATACATGCTTGATAATTCAGTTAACAAATGATAAAGTTTAGTGATTCACGAAACATATCCCATAAATGCCACAAGCTCCTAACGTCTATACATTCACCGATGAAAATTTTGCACAAAACACATAAAATGCAACCAAAATGATTAATACAGTATCTGCAACAAGTAAACCAAATGAGCTCAATATATCCCATCCAGAGGTTGGATCACACTCAAGTAAGACATGTAAATGGCAGCAGTAGCCGATGAGCCGAATACTCGAAAATTTCATTTGTTCAGATCAAGATTAGCAAACTCCAACTCAACATCAAGTACGATAAACAAAGTTTAAATACTTTTCAAACTCGGTTTCTTTAACTTTTGGATTTCGAATGCTTGATGAGCCAATCAATGACTGAATCAATGTTTGTTGAGTTCTTGCACGAGATCATAAAGCAGCAAACTTCTCTATCCGTGATCGATTTCAGATCCCTGCATCAATTCATCGAGATATTAGAATTTAGAGACACATGAAGAAGAATGTGTATGTGGGTTATTTGGTTAAATGACTTTCAGACAGTTTTTTTAAATCCAAGACCTGTAGGATTTCAGATTCTCTTTGTCTAACAAATGAATGCATCAAAATCTGTTAGAAGATCATGGATTTAAGAACATCAGAAAGTCATTTAGCTAAATAACCCATGTGTACATGGTGTTCCTACATTTGATCGGTTAATGCTGGCTTAGAAAGGGCACCATCTTTGTCGATTTTGTTGCCCAAAACAAGCAACGGTATTCCGCTCAGTGCTGGCTTGCTTAGAAGATCATGAAGTTCGCTCTTTGATATGCTCAGATTATCCTGATCCGCTGCATCGACAACATATCTGGCACACACACACAAATATTTCAAATTATGGGCCAACAAGAGCTTAAACGAAGTGAATACTCCCTACGTCTCAAAACAAATTTCCACAATGAAATAGACACAGTTTTCGAATTATGTAATTATTGCACCTTTCTAATCAACCAAGGACAACTATACCCTTAATACTAGAGAAAGTAATGAACTTCTACATCTCATAAACAAGGGTAGAAATGGAAAGTAAGCACGTAGAAAGTTGACATTTATTTTGGAACGCAGGGAGTATATGGTTAATGGTCCTATTTACTTGAGCTAGAAATTGTGATCTGGATGATACTAGCACCTAATGTTCAATGACTATTGTATTCACAAGTTTAAATTACTTCAAAGAACATCATCCTTCAGACGAAGCAAATCTGTTCAAAATTAAATGGCTTTTAAGTCGGATTAGAGAATAACCATTTTATTGTTAAGCAACCCGATTGTTCTATCTTCTGGTTACTCGGTTTATGGTGGTAACATCAGCATAAGCAAAACAAAAAGCTTCCTACACTAAAATAATTTCGTCTTTATGGGATGCCAGATATGTTCAAATGTCCTAATAGATTGCTTTATAGGTCTTAAGTTTATGAGACCAAACAATTGTGCGTTTAATGTAAAGGTGTTATAATAATTTGATATGATGTTTCTTAAGACATTTTTTTAAATAAAGTGTCATATTGGTCTTTTTATATGACATTATTTGAAAAAGTACTGTGTAAAAATATGTGTTCATATGACACTTCTCAAAAGTGTTGTGTAAAAAACCTAATAGAACATTTTATAAAATAAATGTTCTAAAAAACTTGTGAAGATGCCCAAATACGTCTCAAAATTCCTATTGTAACACTTTTACATTAGACGTGCAATTATTTGGCCCTGTAAACTTAAGTTTTATAAAGCAATATATTAGGATGTTAAATATTTGGCATTCTGTAAAGCTGAGTTTGTTGTAATGCTAGAAAGTGGTGTTTTGTGAATGTAGAAAATGGAGAATAGCAGCATACACGATGGCAGAAACTGCACGACAATATCTCTCCCACATACTGCGAAATCGGGGTTGACCTCCAAGATCCCATAGTTTTATTGTTACGTTTCCTTTCGTTACTTTGCGCATATTAAATCCCACCTGAAAATTGGAGCATTTGTAAGATGTTACAAGTTTTTAAACACTGGGATGAGTAGTTTAGATTAATTTGCAGGCATGAGTAGAATGAAGGTTAGAAAAAAACTCACTGTAGGGATCATATCTTCACTATATCCACCAGTCTACAAGCAAAGCAAAAGAGAACAAAGGCAGTTTCAGCACACAAGATCATGACTTTTCACTCAAACTAATATTAGTACAATGAGAAAATGTCATAAATAGCCATTCTGGATTCCCCAATTCATTTTATAGCCGTTTTTCTACTCAATCGACCGAAATAGCCAAGATTTCGCAAGTAACACTTTAGCAACTTGCAAAATCTACTTTTTATGAATTTAATAATCATAAAGTCACACTTCAGCATATTGTTACTTGTAAAATGTTGATGTGACAAGTAGCACTTTAGCAGCTTGCAAAATTACTACTTTTATAAATATTATATTCATAAAAAGTGGATTTCGCAAGTTGCTAGATGGAGTCCCCGCACCGGGAGGGAGCATTTTTCAACTTAAAAAGACCCACCCCCAAGGAGTGTCTACTTGCAAAATCTTAGTATTTTCGGTCAATTATGTAGAAAAGTAGCTGTGAAGTGAATTAGGGGTTCAAAAATGGTTATTTTGGACAATTTCCCTAACATAATCTATACAAACATGGAAAAAAAAGTTTGTTTTACTTACAGCAACAACATTAACAAGTGAGGTTTTCCCAGCATTCTGGAGCCCAATCAAAGAAAGCTCCATTTCCTGCTTGAAAAAGAGGCTGTAACATATGATAACAAGATAAGTTCATGTTGCAGAAAAACAATATGCTCATTTGAATATACATTAGAAATTGACAACACATAATCGACCAATAAGAGCTAATAAACATAAACCACTGGTTATTTTAGCTAAATGACCTCCTAGCAAGTGCTTTTTACATCCATGACCTTCTAACAGGTTTTCTTGTGTAAGGAAGTGACATTCTTTTGTTAAGCAATGGGATTCTCAAACTTGTTAGAAGGTCATGCGTTAAAAAAACTGGCATAAGGTCATTTAACTGAAAGACCCCTTCCATAACCCAAGTTTATAAACTGAATTTAGAACAAGATGAGCAAAATGTTAGATCAATGAGCAATAGAATGAGTTAAGCATACAACATATGTGTAAGTAAAGATGTTAGATATTGTACACTATTACCTAAAAAGGGATTACTTAGGGTTTCACTTTCTAGTTTTCAAATAGTTTAGTTTTCTAAGGTAGGTCCCAAATTGTGTATATATTCATGTAATCTCTTCACAATATAAGACATCGTTGGTGATTGTCTAAACTGATATTATGCGTAGTCATTCGGCCTCTTAGTCTTTGACATCCACATATCAATCTTGTTCAAGAAGTGCAGTCAATTAACTCTCCATCATAGTCATTTGGATACGACATATCAGCGATTTGCAACTTCTTATGCCAGAAAAATATAGGAACAAAAAGGTATTAAAAGAAGATCCAATGCTTTTATTGTAAGAATATCGGCATACCAAATTTAACTAACAAACCATCTTAGTTTTGGCCCCGAATCTCAACTGCCCAAGGCCCAAAAAACATTTGCTCACAATGTTACGACAACTCTTTACTTCAACAAGAAAGATGTCCCTCGACTCAAGCATGGTACTTCTAGCAAGGTCCCATTTACTCATTGTGTTAGTATAGCCCAATCTGGTATAATATCTACATGTTTTTTTACATGTTCATCATCCTAGATTATAGATTCGGGAACCCCAAATCATATCATCAAGAACAAAGATATTACATCCAATCTTAATTCCGATATCTTGCTAGGGAATTTGCTTGTCAAATTATGAGAATAGAATCCACTAGCAACCTGTCAAACCTAAGCTTATCATATGTTCTTTATATTCCTACTTTTCGAAATAGTTTAACATCTATTATCCAAATTACCAAAAATCATAATTCTTGCATAACTTTTCTGCTCATACATTATCTCTTTCAAGAATCGGGAAAGAGACATTTCATTGACACAAATTTCGAGTCCCAGGGTCTCAATCGCTTGCTAGTTTCATAATCTTCAACAACATATCAATGTGATTCCAGTATCAGAGAGCCTCATTGTCGACTAGGCCACTACTTTTTACATGTTTTGAAATAGCTAAGGGTCGTCTATTCAGGGGACATGCAAATTGGGTAAGCACACCCGTCGTCCTATCCCCTTAGAGAATCTAGTAGATTAAACACCTTATTTCAGTTAATTCACTCGAATGTATGGGGTCTTATCTTATTATTTCTACTAGAGGTTTTAAATACTTTATTATGTTTGTTGATGATATCTCTCGTGTGCAACATGGGTTTTCTTGCTTAAGACCAAGGTTCAAAAGCTGTGTATGGCATAGGACACATGTTCTATGCCACGTTAAGTCCTGCAGTGGCTGTGTAAGGCAAGGTGCAAGCCAGAGCATCTTAAGGCGCGTTATGGCACGAGTTCTTTTAAGGCATTATTTGGTTTTGCTTGATTTTTAAATTATCTTGCAGAGTGATGCTTATGATGTTCCTACTCTTTCTTTAGTGTGAAGTTCTAGAAACATGGTTGCTTTTGTTTTCGAGATCTTTCCTCACACATTGGTATCAAAACATAGTTAGTTGAAAAAAGCCATCGAAAACATCGCCAAAATCTAGCCATTATCACTACAAGTTGGGTCGAGGAGTTGTAATTCTGCATGTCCAGTGGCTGGTGTGTAATTTATAGAAATCCTGAAGTTGATATGCCCTTGAGATCAATTTTTGATGATTTAGTACCTAATCTAAAATTTTGAAAAGTTCAGAGGTGGTTCTATATTCTATGAAATATATGGGCATGTTCCATATTTTAAAAAAAATTAATATGTTCAGTAGTTTCTCGACAATTTAGATGAGCATTGATAAGTTAGTTCCTAAACTTCTTAAACTAAATGACTTGAGAACTTTTTCTAACTTATATACCATGTTTGATGTAATCAAGGTCTTGCAAGGTTTAAACCTCATAATTCAGCCTTTCCATGTCCTTGCACCATCCCTTGGTTAAATGACACATCAAATAACGGTTACACATCACTATGTCTAGTCAATCACATTTATTGATAAGAATAATATATTTGTTGTCATGTTGTGGGAATGAAGGTAATCCATGTCTAACTTGGAGAGTCAAGGATGTCTCACCATCATGATAAACAAAACATAGAGGAAAACTCTTCTACCTTCATGTGGGAAAAGAGGATAATTCTTGTTTCCAACCGAACCAAGAGGGATGTTGGCATGTTGCAACCAAATGGTGGAGGAAGATACAAGCTTGAACCTCCACACTTAAAATTCAAAGTGTGATCAATGACGATGTAGCAAAGGAAGATATCGTCTAGAAGTGTAGAAGAAGATGAAGATTGCAAGATTAGGACAATTAGTGGGTAGAACATGATTTTATTTGGCTTTTATAGTTATTGTTACATAACATCTTAACAATATTTTGATTGTCTTTAGAATATCTATTAGATGGGTGAAGAAAATAGATTGGAGTTTTTTCTCTGATTATGTGAAACAATCACCCTAAGCAACCCATGACATTACATAATTAGTTACGCTTGCCAGATGCCTTTGGTTATCTTGGGTCCAACATTTAGAACAATATCGAAAAGTCAAAGACAAACGGATCACATTGTCATATCATTATTATTAAACTTGCCAATCATGAGATTATCATGAAGTTCTTGTAGAAGCCAAACATGAGAATGTATAGGAAGAGAATAAGTTATTGATTTTTCTTTAAGGACATTGAGCATATTGATATTTGCAATTCTACATGATTTACTTGAAGCATATATCAATAACAGATTAATGCTTTAGTCTCTACTCTATGCAGAAATAACTTCAAGATGCAAAACATATATGGCTGTAAGAGGATTGTGGCACAGCCGGTTCTTCCTAATTCTCCATCAAATCAAAATTCCAGGCAGACATGCTCTATCTTGGAGCAAGATGAAGTTAAGTTAAAATGCATACTAAGATAATTACTGGTATAATTGTTAACATGTATCTGCTAATTATTTGTTAGTAACAATCTTTTCATTTCTTCCCATTATCATGAAATGATTAACAGACTAACAGCTTTTTCATTAGGATAACTTGTAGCTATGTAATTGTTAGTCTAAAGTTCCATCGATATCATAAAAAGAGATTTAATCCCAATATGATTAATAGGCATGACTGAATGACAAGAAGAAAGGTCTTTCTCTTTGGTTATGTTAAGCAACCTTAGGTGAGACATCTTTAGTTATCATGGGTGCGATCATCAAGAGATCCTAGTGTTCCTTTCCTGTAAATCCCCATAAACCTTATTCCTTTTAGCAACCTACATCAAAGAGACTTGACCCTTTCTTGAGGTAAGTTTTGGGAATGTAGGAATTGTAGGCGTAATTAACCAAACTTCTTCCACGTCCATCTGTTTTTAAGTGCTACTTCCAAGCAGTTAGAAAAAGCTGGATTATCAGATACTTGCAACACTTGGAGATAAACAAGAATATCATAAGCACAAATAAGAAGATAACAAAAGAAGTTAGATGACGTTAGGTCTCTAACAGCATTATGCTTGCCTGGTATTTGCCATCACTAAGAATGCTACTCTTACTTAATATGTGTCGTTCCCATTTCTCCCTTACTTTAGCACAAGCCGGGGGTCTTTAGGGAAATAATCGCTTTACCCTTTGGGGTAGAGGTCAAGACTGTGTACATCCCATCCTTCCAAACCCTACTTTCAAACAAGATATTTTGGTTTTGTTTGGTTTATGAATGCCAACGTTTACCTGGATATCGTATATGTAAGTTAAAAGTTCTCTCCGTTACACCAATGGCCTTTGGCCAAAACTGGTACTATCTGAGTTTCGTGAACAATAATTCTGGGTTCAAGACTCCCTGAGAATGTGTTTGACAGTTCTGAATAGAAGTTGTTTCCATAACAAAAAGTGTTATATGATTATTAGAATTGTTGTTTATGCCCAAATACACCTATATCAATGTAAAGAACAGGGTTTTTTACTGTTCCCTAACAAGGCTTTAAGTATTCACATCTGATTTAATGTTATCGTAAAAGTAATAAGATGTATTTTTGTATTTGTTCTTGGGATTTACTTTCACATACAGTATAGTATTCTATTAGATTGTAATCGTATGCATCATCTTTTTCGAACCTCAAAATTTCCCTTTAATCTTACAGCTAAATGAGTGGCAGGCTAACCTTATCTCAACATTCATTCATCAGATAAAACCCAAAAACGTCCAAATCATCAACAAAAATTCACAGCCATGCATACAATTAAACAATAAACCCCACATTCCTACAAGAAACACGAATCAGATCCCTCGATTGGAAGATAAAATCACATAGAAAAACGATAGAAAGGTGCACATTGAAATTCAAACAAAAATTAATCGAGAAAAAACACGATTACCTTCGAAGCCAATTGAGAAAAGCTTCCCATAAACCCATGGCGATTGAGAGACCAGAAGAGACAGAGATCTATTGAACCAAAAGATCAGTCTCTCTCTCGCTCTCTCTTTGACGGTCAAAATCGATTTTGACTCCTCAATTGTTGTACAGAGAATTGAATGAATGATTACCCTAAAAAAAAGACAAATTGGGAATTCGAGAAACTGATCCATGATTGGCAGCTCAATTTTGCTGTGCAAGTATATTACGTGGACCAATCAAAATAGAAGAGATTCTCTCACTCTCACGTGTATTACACGCGCTTTCTAGGAGTGGTTATGGCGGCACCGCCTTCTAATCTGATTGGTGCGTGTTATCCACTCAAGACGGCTGGTTTGAGTTTGGAGTGTTTAGCTGTCGAGAAAAAAGATCCATATTTATCTTCAAAGATTATGATCAATATTACAAAATACATAAAATCAATTAAAGATAAAGATTCGTAATTTGATTGGATAAACATCTTATTTTAAATATAAAATTTTTAAAATATAATTAAAATAATCATTGATAACTAACAAAATACTTAATTATTATTTTTATAAAAAATTATATTATTAAATTTCTTTATTACTAAACCCAAATTAAATTATAATTAAAAAATTTAATTAAAGAAATTACACCAAAAAAGATTAATTTAATATTAATATCGATGTGTTTTTTTCTTCAAAATTTTATGATATTTTTAAATTTATATTTTATTCAAAAATAAAAACATTATCATTTTCTCAAAACCACATAAAACCAATATTTACTTGAAATTCAAGATTATAAGTAAATTATGTAAAAGTACAACTTATTAAAGCTCGATGTTTGAATTTGTATAAGTAATTATGGATAAACATAATCAAATAGAGGATAAAAATCTTATTTTAAAATATTAAAAATTTAAAATATAATTAAGATAATTATCGAGTTCTAACAAAATAATTAATTATTATATTTATAAGAAAATTATATTATTAAATCAAATATATATTACTTCGTTATTGTATCTAAATTAAATTATAATAAAAAATTGAATTAAAAAATTACACAAAAAATGAGGAATTTTAAATAGTTAATTTGATATGAATATCGATATATTTTTGTTATGCATAAAATACTATATATTGATGCATATTACTTAAAATTCAAGAGTACAAGTAAATTATGCATAATTATTAAATCTTGATGTTTGAATTCGTATAACTAACTGCAGATAAACATAATCAAATAGAGAATAAACATCTCATTTTAAAATATAAAAAAGTTAAAAAATAATTAGAATAATTATCGAGTTTTAACAAAATAAATAATTATTATTTTTATAAAAAAATTATATTATTAAACCAAATATAAATTACTTCGTTATTGTACCTAAAGTAAATTATAAAAAAAATTGAATTACAAAATTACACAAAAAAATTATGAATTTTAAGTAGTTAATTTGATATTAATATCGATATATTTTTGTTATATTTTTATGATGCCTTCAAACTTATATTTTATTAAAAAAAAATAAAAACATCATTGATTTCTCAAAATCATATAAGACCATATTATAACATTGATTAAGATAAATAATAAAATGAAATATTAAAATCAAGATGTATCTCGCTGCATTGCGCGAGTACCTTTCTAGTTATATTATAAAATATTTGACAAAAATTTTTAAAAACCATTTTTTATACATAAATATTGATGTATATTATTTAAAATTCAAGATTACAAGTAAATCTTGCATACGTACAACTTATTAAGCTCTACATTTGAATTCGTGTAACTAACTGTAGATAAATATAATCAAATACATGATAAAAATCTCATATTAAATATATCTAAAATATAATTAGGATAATTATTAAATTATAAGAGAATAGTTAGTTATTATATTTATAAAAATTATATTATTAAACCAAAAACAATTATTTCGGCATTAAACTTAAATTAAATTATAATAAGAAAACTGAGTCAAAGAAAATTACACAAAAAAATAAGAATTTTTATATATATTTTTTAATTTTTACAATATCTTTACATTTATATTTCTAATGAAAACTTTAATTTTTTTTTTACTCAAAACCACATAAATCCATATTATAATATTGGCAGAGACCAAAAAAATAAAACGAAACATTAAAATCGAGATATATCTCACTGCATTACGCGAGTACCCTTCTCGTATTTATATATAAACCTAGTTAATAATCAACATATAAATACGTTCTAAAAGTCATCTTTAAAATGCGAATATGGATCACTCTTAATTTAATATGAAAGCATCAAAATGATTGAAGCTTGATCTGTTCTTTAAAACACAGATTCTTTCGTTCCAGTAGATCTTCGAACGTGCCAAAAGTTTCAACTTGTAACGGTCGGAAAGGTGCAGAGGTGAAAATTTCGTCGTTTAGTACATCATAAAAACAACTAACAATCAACTGATTATTATTGAGCAACTCCTTCATTGTCTTCATCTTAAAAAACAATCCCTAAAACTAAATAACTATTTTATAAACATATTCAAATATATGATAGTTCCTGAAAAAAATCTATTATTAATATTATATCTATCCAAAATACAATTCATCACTGAGGGGCCGTCTACCACATGCTTACCCGGGTAAGTGCTTACGGGTAAAATTTAATACTACCACTTACCTACGAGTAAGATTTTAGTCCACAAAAACGGTATTGTATACAACAATTTACCCGGTGAACGCTAACTGTGGTAAGAGATAACGACCGTCACTTACCGGGTAAGACTCTCGTCCTTGCATTCGTTCTTACCTGATAAGATTCTTGGTTCTTACTATAAGCATCTAGTAAGGTAATATAACTTGGTAATCGCTTAGCCGAGTAAGTGTTTGATAAACGACCCCTAAAACTATAATGAAATTACGTATTTACTTTTAATTATAAAATACGACAAAGTTATTAAGCATTACGTACTCTTTAGTAATACCTGATCAACTAAATTTCAAGTTTACGAGTAATTACTTAATATATGTAATTTATTATTACTTTTAGATTTCCATAAAACTAAGTAACAGTGAGCCATAGACATGTTCAAATACAAGATAATTATTGATCAAATCCATCGATTATTTTTATCAAAAAAACACTTGATAAATCATAACTAAAGTCATATTGTAAAATTGTATTACACGGAAAATGTCAACGCGGTAATCAACCAATGTCACTTTCAGTTGAAAACTCATTTATCATGCGTATGACAGTTTTGCAACGTTACAGCATGTTAACCGATTAAATAATATCAACATCTTTTCCATTTAAAAAAAATAGACAAGAAAACTAAAATTAACCACAAGGGTGGTGACTGATTGGTTTGAGCTTGGCTCCAAAGGTCAAAAGTACCAGGAGGTCCTATGTTCAAATCCAAGGAGGAAGAAAAATCCATTTGTGGCCACGGAGGTCCAAATGCGGTGACTCCAAGTTATTTGCAAAGTAGATGGTCGGCCTAGGATTAGTCGGCTCGCATAACGGGTTGGATATCCAGATTAATAAAAAAAAACTAAAATTAAAGATTTTATATGTGGTTTACATTAGTTAAAATTAGAGATGCACAAGGCCCAGGCCTTCCAAACCCATTTCTCATTGAACAAAAAAATGGCCCACGCATTTTACATTTTATAAGACCAATATTTTTGTTTTTGGGCTTAATCAAATTTTTCCAGACTTTTTCAAGTTGGCCATGCCCTAAAAAATTCGACTTGATTGGGTTTTGAGGCCTGACCTGAGCCGGGCTTTAGGCTCAATAAGCCCTGGTTCTTTTGTGCATCTCTAGTTCAAAATGGATACCAAACGTATTCATGAAAGTTCAAGATCTTTGAATGTCAATTAATGTCTACAAAACATTGGTAAAATAGATTTTGGGTTGGGTTGAGTTGATCGGGTTGGTCTGGTTTTTGAGCACCCCTAATTATAACACTTATATAGACCTTTAATTCTTTATTTATTATAATTTGGTAAACACAAGTTCTTCATATAATTAGACGAGCTTTGCAAATGGTAAAAAGGATTTCCGTCAATACAATGAATCACACTTTATTGATTTTCTCATGTTTCCGTTACAAGATTCTTAATTCTTATCTCAAATTTATCATGGTCATTTAAGAAAGATTCAGGTTAACAACAAAAGATTCTTATGAGATTCAACTGTGTTATCCTTGAAAATATTTTTGTGATGTCTTGTTGGTAATACATGCAGGGACAGAGGTTTTTTTCCCGTCCCTTTTCTAGTTGATGGTTTTGCTCGTAAACACAATCCTAACTCGAGTTTGCTTATGGTCTCTTTTGAACCTTAATTAACCTTGTTTCACGAATGATCATAATGGGTATCTATGTTGGAATTGGTTTAAGATATACAAGATACATCTTGTTTAGGACATCTATGTGATCTTCTAGTGTCGGGTTTTAATAGACAGAATAAAGATCTTATTTCCTATAACATACACCACTGTGTTATAACGTATCACGAGCATCCTTTTCTTGTGCAATATGGGTTTGTAACTAAAACCCCTCAAATTAGCCCCCCCGAAAAAGTATCATATGAGAAATAAATCAAGTATACGACAATCCTATAAAGGTGGCTGACTTAAGAACATAGTACCGACAAGAATCCTAAATCCCCAATAGGCATGGGAATGGGGCGGGGACCTCAATCCCCATCCCCGTCCCCGATTACTTATCTCTATCCCTGTCCCCATCCCCGCCGAGGAATATAATCACATCCTCATTCTTATTCCCAACGGGGAACGGGGATCCCCTATTGGAAAACGGAGGGTTTTTTTCCGTTTATATAAGTTATTTTAAATTAAATATGTGAGTGACTATACATGTTTAAATCTCAAACATTTTCAATAAACCTAAAACCAAAATGAATTTAATTTAATACAAAAAAACCACAACATCATATAAGAACTAATAACCTAAAACCAAAAAAATTAAAGTCACATGTACCAAAAGATATTGAGTAATATAAAACCATATCGAGTGATATATAAAACTTATCGAGTAATTACATTTTGATTTGACATCGAAAATATTACATACTAACATCCAAAAAATAACAATTTTGGATTATAAACCTAGTTAGAAAATAGGAAATTGAACTGCCGTTTTAGTTGAAATAATTAATATACATATATATATGTATATATATATATGTATATATATGTATGTATATATATATGTATGTATATATGTATGTATGTATATATGTATGTATGTATATAT
>NC_037532.1:33040826-33062864 GCF_001531365.2 Cynara cardunculus var. scolymus
ATTTAACAGATCATAAGCCATGAAAAGATTAAAAAAATGGGTTTTAGAATGAAATTTCAACTGCTTACCCTCTTTCTTGTCCAGAAACTCAGATTAAGGTTGAATTAATACATGTATATATATTTCAAAAAAACCCAAGAACATATTAATTCAAAACATATTATACAGTGCAAATTGGACAGCCTAACCCCAAAATATATAATCTATATATAAATAAATAACTATAAAAATATAAATCGTAAATATTAAAAATATTTTTTCACAGTATATATGATGTATAATAATATAATTAAGTAAAAAACTATTCAATATTGGACTCATTTCGAAGGTATTAACGAGACGATTATAATGGTGTAACTTGTTAAAATAAAAATGTATTTTTTAAACATGTTTTAATTGATATATGATTATGTATGTTAATTTGATAAAAGTTTAAAATAAAACATTTAAAAGTAAATGATGTAAAATAAATTAATTAATTAATTATAGGGGTATAAAATATAAATTTAAAATTATAATTTTAAAAAAATAGTTTGTGAGAAGGTGAGTGTATGTGAGAGGGTGAGTGTATGTGAGGAGAGGAGGGGGTGAAAAAGTGAAAAAGTGAAAAAGTGAGTATAAAGGGTATTWTGGTCATTTAGAATTTTAAGACTTTAAGACTTTTGCTAAATTTGTTTAATAAGATAGTATAGATATATAAAAGGTAAGGGACGGGGAGTACCATACCCGTCCCCGACCGGGGCGGGTGGACCGGGTTCCCCGATGGGTCGGGGCTCATTCCCATGCCTAATCCCCAAAGAATTTGCGAGTCTCACATTGCTTCTGCTAAACTTGAATCCTCTCAATTTTTTGTAGTTAAACCGTATACCAGGTTGGAACAAGTTGTACTACACCTTGGACTCTTGAACATTCATGATGATGATTATTGATTTATTTCCGACTAAAATCTTTGTATTTTCTATTTTTTGGGTTATATAATAAATGCAAGATATTCTATTTTTGGTAAGTTTCCGATCTAGGATTATCTTTTATGTTAATAATCATTAATTGGTATTTATTATTTTCATTTCAAGTTTATATTTGGTTTATCAGATATTAAAGAACATTTAAAATACCCCATCAAATATCAATAACATCAGATTTCTCCATATGGGCCTACACAGCCCAGACATGGCCAAGCCCATGGCATTGAATGGATTTAGGCCCATGGTAACTCCAAGCCCAATAGCCCATGAGTTGCCATTTCTATAGACTATAGAGAGTTAAATATTCGTTGTCAAGGACTAAAATGTAATTTTCTAAATGTAAAGATAAGAATTGAAAATATTAACAGAGATTTTATAGAACAAATATGAGATATCTACAAGAAATTCCAAATGTGAATTAACACAAACAACAGATTTTCTGTCATTTAGATGGTAACAAGGCATGGAAGGTGGTTTCTATTTATAGAAAGTTAAGTTTAGAATCTAGTTACAAGAGAATATATGTTTCTATTTCAAGAAAGGTTTTCAACCATGTACCCCCCACCAACCCATATAGGAAAACTTTGGTTTGATTTTATGCAGAGAATCTTTAAAGCATTCCAATTCAAGTATCTCTTCCTTTAATGTCCTGTTTTTGATACGCTTTTCATATCTTTTTTCCATTCATACTTTTTGGTTTCAATATACAGAGTTGTATATGAATTCAGTTGTTCAGTTTAAAACCATTTGAATAACAAGACGTAACCAGTATGGTTTGAAAATTTTCAATCCGTTAATCCAACCCAACTCACCCCGTATCAGTATTACAACAACATACTTAAACAAGCATTAGTCACTGTTATAAGTTAAGTGACCTTTTATGTTACATGTGTGATAAAGAAAAACGAAACCAACACCAAGATAATTGACGATATGCAGATGGGAAGTAATGGTCCGTTTACTAAACACTTACCCGGGTAAGCGCTTACCAAGTCATATTACCTCACCTGATGAATATGGTAAAGACTAAGAATTTTACCCGGTAAAAACGAGACAATGATCATGAGTCTTACCCGGTAAGTGAGAGCAATTGACTCTTACCACGGTAAGCGCTTACCGGGTGAATTGTTGTATACATGTCGTTTTGATGGACTAAAATCTTACCTTGTAAGTAACTAATAATGTTAAATTTTACCGGTAAGCACTTACTGGGTAAGTGTTTGGTAAACGGCCCCTGAATTATGGATGAAATTGTAATACACTTACAACCATACAGACCAAAGGTAGCAGTAACAATATGTCTAGTAGCAGATTGATATAACAGATAGGAAGGGGATCAGGTTCATTGGGTTGGGTACAAATGATTATGACCCGATTCCAACCCAATGCATACCTTACCTACACTTTCAATATTTTACAATTCGATTAGACATTAAGTTACCTCAGGTTATTGGACAGGTTTGTCAGGGTTTTTATACACCATATATACAGTTTGATATAAAAATACGATCTCATCATGTCAACATGGACTTATAGAAAAAAGTACCATAATAGTGGTGGAAGTCGGAAGGTAGAGATAACCCTGCAGAATAAAGGTCGAGCAAGATAAGATTTTCCCGAAATACACTTTAGTCTTTGAAGATTTGGTTTACAATTATAAACTATATATGTTCCGACTTTATCAGAAAAGTATTCATTACTTTTGTACAAACCATTGGACCATTTTAAACATCGTGGGGTACAAATCATATAATTATATGTATTTAATTCGAAATCATTTTCCATTTTATTTTAAAACATATGAATCATGAGTTTGAATCCTACATTTATACCTCAATAAGCTATTGTTTTATTTCGAGTTTGGTGACATGAAAAATAAAGTAGAAATATGTGGTTTAGTGGGGAGCAAATGGCTTAACGAGAGTGTATAAAGCATGTAGGATAAGCATATGATGATTGGGGATTAAAGTAGAAGGAAAGCATGCCCATTCCATTCCCATGCTCCTATACCTTGAACACATAAATATACTGCTAAACATTCTTTATCGGGAATAATAATATATCAGTTATTTAGAAAAAAAGACGTAGACACAGTATTTTGATTGGTAACAGAGGGATTTATCTTTTTTTGTAGCTGAATGGTTGGTAATACTTTATATTGGTGTTTATAATAGATCGTGAAGAAGAAGACAACGACAAATGCTTGGTAACAAATTACTATTTTTGTTTTATTTGGTGATGCCAATGTTTCGTAAGTTTAACCTTTGGTTGAAAAACTAACTGATAAAGCATCTTCAGCATGTTTTCTAAAATTTCTGAAAATAAAACACATTCAACTGGATCCAACATCTTTTTGATTTTGGAGATTACAACAGTAATTATATTATTAAAATATTAAATATATTTAATAAAATATTATTTTTCTCATGTAAATATATGATTTCAAATATTTTTATTGTTGGAAAAAAAATCATTAATAGAGATTTCTCTAAATTTGGAAAATCTTAACAATATTCATGTTCGGTAAAAACTAGTTAATAAGGTAGATGATAATATAAAATGACATGTTTTTTTTAAATTTAATTAAAAAATATAAGAACTATAATTAGAAAAAAAGAAAGACCGAAGCTTATCGAAAACACTACTTACGGGCTGTTTGTCAATTGCTGAATGGTTTGGTGCAGAATGTTTAAGTGGTCAGAATGATTAAGTGACTCTTATGATATAGTGCAAAATGAAAATATAATTGTTTGATAATTGTGTACAATGAAATTAGGGCTCTTAATGGTTAAGGAAGATCCATGATACAAAATCATTCAGAGTGTTTTACAACCATTAAGAGGCAAAAAAAAATTTGCCAAACAAAATTCACCTCTTAACCGTTCAGAGGTTGCCTCTTAATGGAACTATTAAGAGGTAAACAAACAACTCCTAAACTAGTTTTTCAAACTCAAGCGAGACATAAAAATAATTTAATTTATGGATGTCTGGATATAACAATTGTATGATGTCATCTTGCAGACGGAAAGAAGTAAAAAAGAAAGAATGACAGTCAGGTGATAGTAGAGGTAGAGCATAGGAAAAGGAGAAAATGGTTGTGCTTTATTGAGGCTTTTAATGGGGAGATAAGCAGAGTTTGGAGAGGTTTTAGGAGGCAAAGACGAAGGAAATAATGGTGTTGTCCGGTGGTGGTGGTGGATGATGATGATGGCGATGGCGATGGTGGGGTGGTGGGTTTTATCATCACTAGATCTCCACGCCGGCAGGCAGCTTTTTCCTCACGCCTGCTCCCACTCATCAAAATCTCTGTCCCTCTCAAACCCTAAAAGCTATTCCACTATCTCCCCCATTTTTTTTAATTTCTTTTTAACCTTTTATAATAATTATTATTATTATCCAACACAATAAGTTTTATTCATGTTTCTGGTATTTTAAAAAACACTGCTTCAGTCCAACGGTAATCATGGAAGAGGTAAATCAACACACACGTGTATGTATATGTATATATGTATATGTATATGTATATATGTATATGTATTTGTATATGTATGTATCTCATTGAGAGAAGTGAACCTAGATCCGATTGATGGTTGTGATCAAATTTTACTGGACTTCTTGTTATAATTCTATGTATTCTTCGGTTCAAGATAATGTAATTAAGGGGGCGTTTACCTAAATGCTTACCCAGTAAGCACTTACCATTAGAAGTCAACATTATAATTTATTTTACTGGGTAAGATTGTGGTACATTATTGTATGCAACAATTTATCCGGTAAACACTTACCCGGGTAAGAGGTTGTACCCTCACTTACCGAACAAGACTATTCATCTTTATCATTGTTCTTACCAGGTAAGATTTTTGACTTTTGTTATGTTCATCAGATGAGGAAAATTACCCAGTAAACACTTAATTGCCAGGTAAGGGTTTAGTAAACGACCCCTAAGTGAAATAACTAATCTTTAACAATTGCATTTATATATACAGATAAAGGTATAATTTAAGGGTGTTTTTTTAAAGGTTAGGATCAAACGAGAAGTTGGTTAATTTGCAAGAATACAAAAAGCTTCAAGATTACATGTGATATAAAAACACATAATCATCCATGGAGCACGCGGTCCGTACCCGCGACCCTTGGTCGCTTTGACCAAGTTGCCAAGTCTTTCTAGACATGTTGTATAATATGTGATTTTACTCATGCATGTGATCACATGTGATTTTGAAATTTCTTGTATTCTCGTAAATTAACCGCATTCTCGTTTGATCTTACTTCATTGTTCCAATGTTGTAACGAAATTGGAAAATACCCATAAAATAGAAGGATATATTGAATAGCGATCTTCGTACATCAATATGTACTTGTTAAGCTTGTAAGTTTCGTAATATAGTTTCCTAATTTTCTAACATACATACATGAACTCATATATGTACGTACCTTATTAAAAACAATATTTTTTTTATAAATAATCATATCGGTAGATTTAAAAGAGAACATACTAAATTCATTCATCGATTTTAAATATGAGTACAATATTTTTAAAATATGTATTTTATTATGTATCATCAAACCAAAACCAAATCAATGGTGGAAATTTCTTGATTATAGGAAGCGTTTGTGAATTTGATTTTACTGGAGATTCGTTTAATTCCTCCATTTGGTTGCTTCATTCGTATCTCATGATGAAAGTTTTTTTTTTTGCTTTGATTCGTTTTTCATAATCAATGTCAATCGTAGAATTTTCTTTCATAATTCTTTTTCTAATTACCTACTGAACAAAGAAGTAGCATGCTCAAACGAAATTGAACATGCATGAATATGACAATTAACATTGAAGATTTGAATATACAGAAGAAAAATAATCGACGAATAATGATAATAATATTAAAGATTTCAACATCGAAAGTGTGCATATGTACCAATTTTGTGGTCATGGTGATAAAATATAAATTGTTTCTTGATCCACTTTACAACCTAAGGGATAAAGAATTGCACATACTATGAAATTGTAATAAATTATTGGGAAAAATATGTAAATAGGGCTTATTCACATGTGAATCTGGATACATAAGCTAATTACTAATAGAATGTACATTTTTGAATCATAATTAATGATATTTTACAAAACAAAATACATCCCAAAAATGTTTCATATATACAAATTATTGTTAATTAACATATGAATAAACACAATATTAACTGGGGGCATGTAAACTAACTAACAATAAGTTAAATACATATTCACATGTGAATAAACATGTACGCAACCATATATATAGCTAAATATTGAATTACGGCAAGATTAATCTTGTGTATAAAAATATGGATAGTGACCAGACAAATTACACAATATATAACAATGAGTATCGTATATGTAAAATAAAATTCGAACCAACAATATTTCATACTTTCAACTAAATACCTTATAAAAATCAAAGTAATCTGAACAAACCAAAAAGTTACAGTAAGATAAAAAAGGACTTAATTGAATTAATAGAAAAACTAACTTGAAAAAAACTAACAATTGAAGCGTAATCGAGATTTGAAAAACAATGGTTGGTGATGTAAGTAGAACCGATTCAAACCAATAACTCAACATCAAGGAGACAAAAGTAGCAAGGTCTTTTAGGGTTTTCTCTTTTGACTATGAAGTCATTTGATGGATGTCGATGATGGTAATGACGATAAAGGCGGGAAATCTCAAACTTTGCACAATTCTAGGAAGATAAGTAAATGATACAAGATGATTGCGTAAATGAACGAAGTTTAAAGAAACTCCCATTTACATATTTCCAATTCTACTATTGTCTATAGTGTTACCTTTTTAATAGATAAAAGGGTGTTCCTTTAATTCTTATTTTTATTTAACATATCTTCGGTCACATTCATGATAAATATATATATATATATATATATATATATATATATATGTATGTATATGGTTGAGTTTTGGTAAGAAAAAAAGTTAAGGTGAGAAGTATAAGAAGATATCTTCATCATTGGATACACATTAGAATGAGATGCACCGAGACGCACTACATCAATCCCCGTATCAAACACAATTCATGAGTGAGTTTGAGATTAAAGTTGATCAAAAGTCCAGATCTCTTCTTACGCCTCTCACCTTAACTATCTTTCTCATGCGATCCTTGACCAATAAATAAATAAATAAATAAATAAATATATATATATATATATATATATATATATTTATATAGGGGCTGGTTCAAATACTAACCAAAACTATTGTGCAAACTATGTTAACCCGATCTTGATCGTTCATTTCTCATCAAACGGTCCTTATTAAACGAGACTATAAAAATAATCATTTAATTAATATATTAATTAAGATGCCTATGAACAACGGTTCAGAGGGTACTTTTGTAAAAACATCGCATGAACACGATGAACATTTATATGAACACGGTGAATGTTCATGGACATTACATGGATATGAACACCATGAACACCGTGAACATCGGTTTACCTCATGATCAATTAGAGGGATTTTAAAAGATTTGTAACTCCCAAATAATTATAGGGAGTTACATAAAGGTTAAATTACAAAATGACCATTGTATTCAATTTATAAGTTACATTTAAACATAAAGTAAAGAAAGAATGTGATTGGTTGATGTTGGTTAGTAGAGTTGACACAAAAAAATGGGTTAGTATTTGAACCACCCTCTATATATATATATATATGCATGAATTAATTTGTTAATATTTCAGCTATGGTGATACAAATAGGTATTTTGATATAAATGAAGGTTGATAAAATTGTGTTAAGTGCAAATGAATGAACTATATTCTTAATGGAACCCAACTCTGTTTTATTTTAATACAAGAAAGATTTCGTAACCTTGAGCATCGATCATTGGTAATTGATTTTGTTATTAACTAGTGTTTGACATCGTGCGTTGCGCGATGACAATAATTTTTTTTAAAATTTATTGAAATTAGCTAAATGAGTCGATGATCACATTTAAATATTAAACTAATAAGAATCAACATTACCTTTGATATATGAATCTAACTTATCATTATTGGTTGTTCTTTTAATATTATATATATATATATATATATATATATATAATTATTAAGTCTTATATATCATCTTTTATTATATCAAACTTTGTGATTGGTTCAAAATCATAAAAAAAAAAGAAATATGTGAAAATATTGATTATAATCATGAGGTGTATTAAGAGAATTATTTTACCATAATACATATCAATTTATCTTCTACATATATTCTCATAAAATATTTATATTCACCAAGCAATAATTGTGTTGTTATTTACATTGATATAATTATTGAATATTTTTGCAATTTGCTTATATTAGTTCATGATATACTCATTTGTAACATTGGTCAAAAACTTAATTGAAACCACTTTTTTCCTACATACGATTGCATAAAATAAAAATAATAGCTAATATTATGACCATTCTAGATATATAAGAGTCTGATTGATTTGTTATTTTTTCATTGACTTGTTCAAGCTTTTTAGATTTGTTTTAGACAGTTCATAGTTTGGTTTATTTATAAAAAAATCCTGAAAATAGAGGTTTTAATAAAATTGTGTAAAATAAAAGATATGTATTATATTGAATTTCGTATTTTAAATATAGGAATGGAAAGTCTTTTACATATATCAAATATTTTAAAAATAAAAAATCTAAGAAAAAAATTGGTTTCTAATGTTAGAGGATAACACCTCATTATGTTTGGTTTCTTCTTTAAGAATTAAAAATATTAGAAAATAATTTCCAAGCTCAATGCTAAAAAAAGAAAAAAAAAATCACAATAGACCAATTAACATCAACAAAAACAAAAACTCATATCATATTTGTTTTCATGAATGACTCCTCAAATCAACAAAAAAAATAAAACACATCCACAAAAACTGAATAAAGAAGAAGAATTGGGAGATTAAAATAGATTATTATGCTAAACAATGTTACCTTATTTCATCAAAGATTCATATGCCACTTCATTCACACAAAAAAAATCATATGCCTACATAATTCCAACTTTAGTGTGAATTCTCCGACTAAAAGACGAAATACTATACTTACTTAAGTAAAAACTCATATTATGATTAGTCTTATTGAATGACGCCTCAAATCAACAAAAATGCAAATCACCCCCACAAAATTATAACTGAATAGAGCAAAAGAATTGAGAGATTCATATGTTTGTATAATTCCAATTTTAGTGTGAATATCTCCAATTAAAAGACGAAAATACTATACTTACATTAACAAAAACCCATATCATATTTCTCTTATTGAATGACGCCTCAAATAAACAAAAATGCAAATCACCTCAATAACTGAATAGAGAGGAAGAATTGAGAGGGTTTTTTTTCTATCCAATGTTACACTATTTCTTTGAGGATTCATATGTCACTTTATCCCACAAAAACTCCATATGTCTACATAATTCCAATTTTAATGTGAATATCTCCGAATATAAAAAGAAATATTATACTTACATTAGCAAAAACCCATACTATGATTTGTCTTATTGAATGACACCTCAAATCAACAGAATTGCAAATCGCATCCACAAATTTATAACTGAATAGAGAGGAAGAATTGAGAGATTAATAGAGAGATTATCATAGAGGTGTACTACAAAATTATACATGAATAGAGAGAAAGAATTGAAAGATTAATATAGAAGTTATCATAGAGATGAACCACAAACTTATACATGAAATAACCAAGGCACCCCGAGAGAAAAAAGGAGGAAGAAAGTGAAGAAGAAAGAAGAGAGGAAGAGAAAGAGAGAAAAAAAACAGAGAAAGGGGAAGAGATGAAGAGAGAGAAGAAGAGGGGGAGAAAGAGAAAGAAAGAGAAACCGACCACAAGGGAAGGGCCCAGTTAAGCCAAGACCGGGAAAAACAACGGGGGACACCACATGGGCAGGAGAAGGGGCCTAAAAAAGGCACACCCTAGACCGCACCAAGAAAACCAGGAGAGCAAAGGAGCTCACACAAACAGACAAAACAACACAAAAGAAACGGACGGCTAAGGAAGGTTCGCCCCCACCCGAGCGCGTTTTTTGTCTTGCTTTTTAGCGTTTAAGTGTTTTTTCTTGATTTGGAGGGGTCACCCCCCTCTCTATCAAAAAACTTATACATGAATAGAGATGAAGAATTTAGAGATTATTACAGAGGTGTACCATAAAGAGAAGATGAAAAATTATAACCGAATAGAGAGAAATAATGAGAGTTAAAAGAATACTTATTAGAGGGAACATGAATAGGTTGAAACAACCTAATTAAAGGATCTTAAATGTGAATATGAAACATAAAAACAAATATTAAAGTAGGAGAAGCTTGAGAAAAGAAAAATAAAGATAAAACATTTTCTTGTTTTGAGAAAAGGCCACATCATTGCATGTGGTTTCTTCTTTAATATATATATAGATTAGTCGGTGAGTATTTATTGAAAAAGACAATTAATTATGAAACTATCAAAAGTTAATCAATTGAATACGATAATACGACTGTCTTCACCAAAACAACTACTCTACTATTTAGAAGCAGAAATCAGATCTACGTACATCATATATCATGCAAAGCTGATTTGATTTGACTACTCTACTCTTTAGATATATAAAACGTATCTACATAACAAATCAGAACTCGTTTTATTTGATTACTCTACTGCCCTTTAAAAGTAAAGATTAAATCTGTATACATCTTATCCTAAAACAACAATATTTGATTTGAGGAATTTAACCTTTAAAGGTAAAAATCATATGTATATACATGTTATTGCTTTGGTTTGGTATGGTAAAGAAAAAGAAGTCCATCCAAAAGCATCAAAATCCCTTCACAATCACAATATTGACCAAGTCATAGGTAACATGTTGCATGAAAAGTTGAAAACTAAAAACAAAGGCTTAAATGAAAGCTTCATTCAATTCAAGATCCTCATTTAACATTCTCTTCTTCTTCTTCTTCTTTTCTCTCTCTCTAGATCTCTCTCTCTCTCTCTCTCTAGCTTTCTCTCTCTCTCTCTCTCCATCTCCATATCCAACACTCTTCTTCTCTAACTCCATTAATAAGCATCAAAACAACACACACTTGCATGCCATTTTTAGATCCTTCATGATTCTGAATCTTTGTTATGTCTAGTTGTTATGGATACTCTCTTTAGGCTTGTCAGCCTCCAAAAACAGCCCTCCCACCACCACCACCACCACCACCATCCTCTGACCAACTCCACCAGCAGAACCAATTCAAACAGTTCTAAATCATCCAACCACCATACAACCACTCCACCATTTCACTTTAACTACCAACAAGAAGAAGATCAAGAAGAATGCTTCAACTTTTTCATGGATGAAGAAGATTTCTCTTCTTCTTCCTCACGGCACCACCACCATAACCAGTACTACTCTTCTCAACAAACACCTTTCCACCACCAGTCTTCTAATACGCCAACTCCGACCACTAGCACCACCGCCACTCCGCCACCGTTGTCCCACTATGGCGCCTTTTCTTCTTCTGAACACCAACAGTCTTCTGATCCCAATATCAACTACTCTTACTCGCCGGCACGTGATGTCACCATGGAGTTTTCGAATTCTTTCACCGTCAACAGCTGGGCTTCCGACGTGCTTTTGGAGGCTGCACGTGCCGTGGCGGAGAAAAATAGCGGGAGGTTGCAGCAGCTGCTGTGGATGCTTAACGAGCTGAGCTCGCCGTATGGAGACGTTGATCAGAAGCTATCGTCTTATTTTCTTCAGGCGCTTTTTAGTCGTATGACGGATTCCGGCGACCGGTCTTACCGGACTTTATTATCGGCGTCGGATAAAATGTGCTCGTTTGAGTCAACGAGGAAACTGGTGTTGAAGTTTCAAGAAGTCAGCCCTTGGACGACGTTTGGACACGTGGCGTGCAATGCTGCCATCATGGAGGCGTTCGACGGCGAGAGCAAATTGCATATAGTAGATGTAAGCAACACTTACTGTACCCAATGGCCGACTTTGCTTGAAGCCATTGCAACACGCACCGATGAAACACCACATCTCCGTCTTACCACGGTTGTCGCCACCAAATTGGGCGGTGGCGCCACCGTTTCCGGCAGCGCAGTGCAAAAGGTTATGAGAGAGATCGGAAATCGGATGGAAAAATTCGCCAGATTAATGGGTGTTCCTTTCAAATTCCATGTAATACATCACACCGGAGATTTATCGGAATTGAATTTGAGCCAATTGGGTCTCCAAGATGATGAAGCTCTTGCTATTAACTTGAACGGCACGTTACGTTCCGTCAGCAATCATCGGAGAGATTATTTGATATCGACGTTCCGGAGTTTGAACCCCAAAATCATCACAATCGTTGACGAAGAAGCTGATTTAGAAGTGGGTACCGATGGGTTTGAATTCGTGAGAGGGTTTCAAGAATGTTTACGATGGTTTAGGGTTTACTTCGAAGCTCTCGATCAGAGTTTTCCAAAAACAAGTAACGAACGGCTGATGCTGGAAAGGGCTGCGGGACGAGCGGTGATGGATTTGATAGCATGCTCACCGGCGGAGTCCATGGAGCGGCGGGAGACGGCGGCTCGGTGGTCAAGTAGGCTCCATGCAAGTGGATTTGGTCCGGTTTCTTACAGCGATGAAGTGTGCGATGATGTTCGAGCTCTGCTAAGAAGGTATAGGGAAGGGTGGTCGATGAATCCGTCGGAAGCGGCGGCCGGAATATTCTTGACGTGGAAAGAAACGCCGGTGGTGTGGGCTAGTGCATGGAAGCCGATATGATTGTGACTTCCACTAAAAGCAAGAAAGAAAAAGAAAAGAGAAAAAGCTGATGGTGGCACGTGCATGGGATGATGTGTTTTTATTTTTATCTTTTCACTTTTTTTTTTGGGAGAACTGAAAATTTGGGAATTTTCTTTTTTATTACTATTTTTTAGAGGTTGAAGAATGGGGTTTGACTTTTGATTCAAATAGCAAGCGAAGGCAAAAATATTCTCATTAATATTTTCTTTATGGATTTTATTTTATTTGGTTGTGATTTTATTAATTAGTAATAAATGCATTAATCCTATTTTACGTTTAATTCCTATTTATAAATTTGAGACATTATTTGAAGTATTTTATTAGACTTTTGACCCAACGAAAACGACCCATGAATCGAATAAATTAAATAAATCAATTAATTTGTATTATAAAAATTAAAAACAACTACCAAATTTTCAATAAATTAATTAAATAAAAAAATGGATTAGGTCCAAATAAAATGGAGTTGGTAAGTGCGTGAGATCATTAAGACTCAGCTAATCCACTAATTAATTAATCCTCAACTAATTAATAAAACCAAATATTATTTTCTCAATTTAAATAAATTATTTTGGAAATGGAATCTTGGATTATTTGTAAAAATCTGAGTAAGCCCATTGGACTTTCTAATTTCCATGTTTCGGCCCAAAGGTCCATTCGGCCCATAAACATGGGGATCGGATCGCTTATGTTCATTTCTTTTTATGATGACGTCATAATTACATATTTATGAAGTCATCGCGAAATAAAAATATAAAAACTGGGTTGATTTAAAATTATTTTATTCCCAAAAAAATGGAAGAATTAGTTTGTGATATAGACCTGTAAACGAACTGAACGAAGGCTTGTTCATGTTCGCTTGTTTAACTTAACCGAACAAACGAACGGTAAACGAACGAAAATCTTTGTGTTCGTGTTCGTTTGTTTAGAAATCAGGTGTGTTCGTGTTCGTTTATGTTCATTCGTTAACATGCTAAACGAACGTAAACAAATGAGCATAAACGAACGGGCTAAATGAACATAAACGAACGGGCTAAACGAACATAAATATTATTTGAATTCAAAGTAAATAAACAAAAGATTATATATTAAAGTTAATATACAAACGAACGTTTACGAATATAAATGAACGAACGAGACTCTTGTTCTTGTTCGTTCGTTTAACTAAAAAAAATTGTTCATGTCCGTTCATTTATTAAATAAACAAACATAAATAAACTTCCCGCCGAACGGTTCACGAACAGTTCGTTGAACGTTCGGTTCGTTTACTGCCCTAGATACATTAGTTATTCAAGAAATTGAAAAATGTGAAAAAAACAGTGTTTCGAGTTCCGACCTATATAATCTGGAATCTTATGTATTTTATGTTTTATCTGACATATCTAATCTGTTCATTTTATTATTTGTATTAATAAATTCTTTTTTTCATGTAAATTCATTGTCATAGTATAAAGCAATTTACATAATATTTTTTTATCATATAACATGATGCAGACGAAAGATCGTGTGAGGAAAAAAGTTATCGTGAGATGCGTAAGAAAATATTTAAACCCTTGATCACTTTTAATCTCATGCCCACCTATGAATTACATTTTAGAAAAAAAAAATTGATTCGATTGTACCTTATTAGTATTAACATTCAATTAGAATTAATTAAATGATATAGATCTCTTCTTACATTTTTAATCATAATTTTTTTTTAACTGGAATACAACCCATATAATACAACTATTATATTTAATAAATAGATTTGTGGCTACATCAATAACATTTGTTGACGTGGTTTTAATTTAATGATGACATAAATAATGAGAGAAAATATATGATGTCCCTTTAATCGTAGTGACACCAAAAGGAACCCAATGTCCCTACAAAAGAGATATGGAAATTTTGGTAGTGGGAACAACTTTTAATGGTATAAAAAGAGCATATGTACAAATGGGTACTTATACTTTGTGCCCATGTTCGATTTATCTGTTAAAGTTTTCGATATATCAGTTAGACCACTAAACTTCACTTTCTATCACAAACGATTGTCATTTCAATTACCATGAGACGTAATTCAACTACTAAGATCTTGAATTTGGTCACGAGAGTTCATAGTTCAGATATTCTCATGATCATCTGATTGTTAACTTTAGGACCTGTTGGATTAGACAAGGTATGTATAAAGCAGATTTGGATACCGTGACTAAAAAAAAAACCATTTCACCTTTTTTTCTTATAAAAATGGGTTTATCATGTCATAGTAGAAACTTTAAAGAAGATCTTCAAAGTTAGAATACTAATGAATATATTAAATTTGAATAAGGGGTAGTTTATCCAAACGCTTACCCGTTAAGCATTTATCGGTAAGAATCAACATTTTTACTTGACTTATTAGGTGAGATTTTAGTCCATCAAAATCGGCATCGTAAGCAATAATTTACCCGGTAACTGTTAACAGGGTAAGACTCGCCACCTTCATTTACCGAGTAAGATTCTCGGTCCTTGCCATCTTTCTTACCGGATAAAATTCTACACTCAACATAATTGGCTTTATAAGAAACATAGAATGTCTAGTGTTCTAACAGAATACTTTATTTTTTTTGACCGGTTAAAAACAAAAGAGAGTACAGGTTAAAAACAATACATGGGAGAATTACACCACTCTATCCAACTATTCGCCATAACATCTTTCGGCACCCTGTTTTTAAACCAGAAAAAAGAATACGCCTGAAGCTGGCCTGCAATAAAGTAGCCATCATCTAAGAAGGGACTGAGAAAGTTTTGCGGTTGCGCAAGTTCCAAATAATCTAGAAGAATCTATACACCACTCCAATAAACGCCTTCTTACACAAAAAGTTCCCAGCCACCTCCGAGCAACGGTCAAGAAGATTATCAATCAAATTCACCTGTCCTATGTCCACTTTCCACCATTTGCACAAATCCTTTAGCAATTTGCCGAGATATCGAGATATTATAGAACTTAAATTCATATGATCAACTTATAAAACATCATATATAAAAGTGGTACATTAGGTTTATATAACTTTTTTTTGGATGTTTTAACAAGTTTTTAGGACGCTTTTAAAGTAAAGTGTTATATTAGCTATTTTATAGGATACTTTTGATAAGTGCCTTATAAGCTCATTTTTTATAGAACGTTTGTGTTTATAAAACACTTTTTCAATTAGTGTCATATAAAATAGCTAATACGAAAATTTAATTTAGAAGTGTCCTAAAAAACTTGTGAAAACATTTAAAAATGTACCATAAAAATATTTTAATACTTTTACATATGACGCTTTTTGATTTGCTCATATAAACTTAAGTCTTATAAAATATTTTATCAGGACGTTTAAACATTTCGAGCATCCTATAAAAACCAATTTTTGTTGTAGTGCTCATTCCTTACCATGTTCATCCGGTAAAGTAAGGGGTCATTTACCAAATGCTTTTCTTGGTAAGTGTTTACCAAGTTATATTACCTACTAATGAATATGGCAAGTACCAAAAATCTTACCCAGTAAGAGCGAAGACATTAACCGAGAATCTTATCCGGTAAGTGAAGGCAATGACTCTTACCCCGTTAGCGCTTACCAGTTAAATTTTTGCATATGATGTCGTTTTAATGGACTAAAATCTTACCCGATAAGGTAAGTGATATGCTGAATTTAAGCGGTAAACGCTTACCGAGTAAATGATTGGGTAAACGACCCATTAGTGTCTCGTTAAGTGCTTACCAGGTAAACATTTGGTAAACAACCCCTTATCCCATAAGATACAGTACAAGCGTGATGTATATATAAGCATTTGGTAAACAACTCATAATCCCACAAGACATACTACAAACGTGATGTATTCACTACATGTGGTCATTGAAGTACTAATGGAAACGAATTAAGCTATGAAACTATTATGAATAAAAGGGTAAAAACGCAAACCAATAGTCTATAGAAAAGTAAAGAACCGTACCTGATCGTCAACCAATATAAGTGCGGTTTTTACTCACATAATGAGATCTTAATTGTTCCATCTTAGCCTAGGTGAACATGAGATGATGCTAAAATGGACACTTATTATGCAAATTTGAAGGTTGGATGTCTAATTCATCGTAACTTGAAGGGCGGTAATGAAACTAAGTCAAAGTATAAGGACCAATTTGTAAATACAAAAAGTAACCAAATGTTGATGAGACCTGCCCCCCCTCCAACTTCAGCAATGCCCCACTTTAACCCCCTCTTTTTCATATCCTTTCAATTGCTTCTGGCTTACCCTGCATGTGTTGGCCCATAAGCTTAAACTTTTACTTTTTTATACCTTTTGACATTTTTTTAAAATGTATCTGAATATGACCCCATTGTCCCCTATTGCTCCTATTTTTAAATTCCTTAACATTCAATAAAAAGGATTTGTTATTAGCAAAAATACATTTTTACCCTTTAGCAGTTTAGCTGTTTTCTTGATCAGTTTAATATTTTGACCTGATCGTAATCAGATAACTAAGTGGTACGGAGGTGGTTTGATGGGTACTACCAGATAATGCACCGTATTGTTATTTCCGCCTTTATTACCTTCGCACTTGTCAAAAATATATTTAGTTCAATTATTTGTCGGCCATTCAAGAACGAGCTTTGTTCTAGAAAAGACTTTACCTGCAAAGCTGCTGAGATTAAAACATCCTTCATGATTCAAAAATAATGTGGGAAAAGGTAAAGGTGCTTTTCGGGTATAATTACTTTTTCATAACGTGTTTCTTTCAAAAGTGACGTTTAATTGTGAAAGACAATGAAGAAGATGTGTACTTTTGATAATAATATTGGCATGGAAAAGTTTCTACCTGGTCTACCGAAATGCCCCTTTTAGTTTGAAGCTGAATAAGTTACCACCCAAAAAACGTTTTTACTTTTAGAAGCATGTTTCTGTTCCAAAACGACAAAATACTAACTGCACATGTCCATCGATACAGTCTTGAATATAGTGGAAGACAGACTTGATATAGAACGTCAAAAGTATGGAATCAAATATTACATTTAGCGATACTGAATATCAGAAAGTATATGAATTTGTATAATATTAGAAGAGTACTCGCGCAATACAGCGAGACACATCTCGATTTTAATGTTCTATTTTATTATTTGTCTCTGTCGATGTTATAATACGATTTTATGTGTTTTTTGAAGATATCATAAAATTTTGAAAAAAATTATATCAATGTTAATATCAAATCAATTATTTAAAAGTTCTCATTTTTTTATATAGTTTCTTTAAAAAATTATAATTTAATTTAAGCTTAATTATAAAAAAATATTTTATTTTTGGTTTAATATTATAAATTTTATAAAGATAATAATTAAGTATTCTGTTATAATTCAATGATTATTCTAATTATATTTTAGATTTTTTATATTTAAAATGAGATGTTTATCATGTATTTGATTATGTTTATTTGCAGTTAATTACACAAATTCAGATATGGAGCTTTAATAAGTTGTACTTACGTACAATTTACTTGCAATCTTGAGTTTTAAGTAATATGCATTAATAAACAGTACTTTGCGTATAAAAAGTGGTTTTCAAGAGTTTTTGTCAAATGTTTTATAATATAGTATAGATACATTGATAAAAAAATATTTGAATAAAAAATTAACTGCTTAAAAGAAATGAGGGTTTGTTTAGGTATATGTTTTAGTTCATGAAATTAACGTCAATATGTTGTTTGTATGTGTTTGTGATAGTGTGAACCGTCAATCAAAATCAACACTATATCACTCTTTTTGTAAAAGTAATGGCCAAATGCATTTGTTCAACTGATTAAAGGGTCGGTTTGATAGATTTTGAATTATTAGGTGTAGAAAATGATTAATAATTTTTATAACGTAAAACTGAAATTATTGTTTAATGATTTAATGTTGAATGAAATATGACTGTTTGATAAATATTCTAAACTGATATAAATTCATTTCAGTAAGAGAACGGATACGACATATATTCAAATGGGTTCCTACTCGTGAGTCGAACATCGATCTTGACTCAATATATGTGTGTAGTTGAGTTTTCTGTCCTTTTAGTTCACATATTCAACAACGATGTTCTAGGCCAAGAAAAATAATTGCTTGAGGTGATGAATGAGGTTATTAAATAAATATGCATTGGAAAGTGGTTACTGAAGTATCAAATAACTGTTGCATTCAATCTAACCAACATTATCTCTTCATTGTTGTCGTCACTGCTGCCGCCAATTAATATTAATATCCCAACACTGATCAGAGCCTCTGTAGTAGAGACGACAGGTTCTCTTCCCCATCACACTAACCACCAACCCCAATAAACCACCACTGCCCACTGCCATGCTACTGCTATAGTCGTTACAGCCGCCAGCCACTCCCACTCCACTCAATTACTGCCAACCAAACATCAAACACGCATTAATAGAATTTGATTTCCTTTACGTGTAGAATTTATGCGTTGCCCTAGAAGCCTATTTTATAACTGTATCTATCTCTATTTATATTGAACTTGATGTTCTTAATAGTGATAAATAAAAAACAGTTATTATTATAACTGAATCATCTATCTTTACTTATTATGGGATTGTCACAAAATCAGACAGTATGACAATCAAAAATCTGTTGATGATATACTAACTATATATTCAAATTATTGACCATATAAACTACATCGTTTTCATTTAACGTTACTAACTATAATAAATGGTTAACATACGTAAAGAATACGTCAATCAATCTAACTATTAGTAGCTGTTTCTTGTAAACAATTCATTATTCAAAAGAAAAACTTCAAAAAAGCCCAATGATTGACGAACATTCTCATTTTAAATAATTAAATTCTTAAACTTTATTTTTAACTGAATAAATTATTGAACTTTCTCATTTTGAATAATTAAGTCATTGGACTTCTTTTTCTAAATAAATAAGGTATCAAACTTTTAGAAAATTAGTTAACTACACCAATTTAAAACATTCATAGCTGATTGTAAGTATTTTTTTTGGGTTAAAATGATGTAAATAATCAATTTTTGAAAATTCAGTATTTTTTTTATTAAAAAAAGTTCATAAAATTTAAGGACGAAAAAATTCGTTGGTTTTTTTTTTGGGTACCTTTCTCTTATTTAAGAACGTCTTTTGCTCCAAAAAAGAAAAACAACAAAACGTTAAAAGTCTCCAAATAATTTATGTTTAATACATTATTATATTTGGATATGGTCTTATGATATATTATTTAAACTGGTCAAAACAAATTAACAGTCTAACTTTATATGTAATCCAACACCATCACAAGGGATATATATATATATATATATATATATATATATATATATATATATGATACTTGTGCAATGTAGCGAGATACATCTTTCGTTTAATATTTCGTTTTATTTTTTGTCTATTGATATAATATGATTTATGTGGCATTGAGAAAGATAATGTTTTATTTTGAATAAAAATAAATTTGAAAAAATATATCGATATTAATATCAAATTAATTATTTAAAAGTTCTTGTTTTTTATTTAATTTATTATTTATTATAATTTAATCTAGATCAAATAGTGAAGTAATTTAGTTTTGGCTTAACAATAAATTTATTTATAAAGATAATGATTCTGTTAGAACTCGATAATTATCTTAATTATATTTTATATTTTTTATATTTTAAAATGAGATGTTTATTCTCTATTTGATTGTGTTTATCCGTAGTTAGTTACACGAATTCAAACATGAAGCTTTAATAAGTTGTACTTGTGCATAATTTACTTATAATCTTGAATTTTAAGTAATATACATCAATATACAATACTTCCTGCATAAAAAATGGTTTTTAAGAGTTTTTGTTTAAAGCTTTATAATATAGTATATATATATATATATATATATATATATATATATTATAATAGAAGTAGTAGTTTAGATTCTATTTTGGTGGATTTTTATGTTTTTTTCCATCCAAACCACCCAATTATTGGTGTCAATTTTTTATAACTCAAAATACATACAAGATTAAATTGGTGACCATTTTTATATTATTTATTTTTGTTTATTAGCTATGGTTTATTTTGGTTGGCTTATAAGGATAAAGCCATCACATTTTTTTAATATCATCTCTAACAATAATGTATAGGGGCAGAACATAAGTTTTCCAACCGTAAGGGTCGGACCTGATATATTATATATTTTAAAAAATATAAAAAAAATAAACTATTTAAAGTTAAAACGTAGTAAAACTCTAAAACTAAATGTCAAATAAGAAAATGTCAAACATCGCTAATCAAAATGGAACTCGTCGATCTTTTGCGGCTTTGAAGTCCTCCACGATTTTCTTGAGCGTTTGTGTTGTAGTGTCACATACATGAACAAGTCCAAAGAAACGTTTTATAATGAAGCCCTTTTTATCAACAAATCTCAAAACAATAGATATTTGCTCTTTATGAGACTTATCCCGTGCTTTGTCAACAAGTAAACAAAACCTTCGACCACCAATCGCCTCACAAATCATTTGTCTCGCCTTATTTGATATAAGATTCAAACTTTCTTTTTGAATCAACGGTGATGTCTATGATGCATATCTGGGAGCACGAAAAAATAACTCTTTAAGCTCGGTGCTAAACTCACCAAGTGCATCCAACATTTCAAAGGCTCATTGGCTTGAAAGTATTAATAGTTGTAGCCTCTAAATGCAACCGCTTGAAAGGCTCATTGACTCAAGTATTAATAGTTTAAACCCATCAAAGTATCAAAAAATTTCAAACAAATTTGAACCTAATCATTAATCAAACAATTACAAACAATAGCATCTTAAAACTTGAATAGAAATATAGAATTAAAAAAACCTTGTGATTTAGAGGCTGTAATTGGATTATTTGATGAAGATGAAGTTAAAATCATAGGGATTCCACTTGCATTTGGATTTGGTTCTTCATTTTGCTCTTCCATGGAGAGTGGAGGGAGGATAGATCAACAGGTCTATAATTTCAATATTGGATATTGGAGATTGTAATTTTGTTCATAAGTTGCTCGCGTAAGTTTGTCGGCCGAGATGGTCATGTGGGCATGTGGCGATGAAGAATCAACAACTTTAAACTTTAGTGGACTATGGGACCAGATTAAAAAAATTGGGCTGGATTAAAAGCTTACTGGACTCCAATATGGGACCAGATTAATATATATATATATATATATATATATATATAGAGGAGCGATCAAATGAAAACCACTCCAATTTGTAAAAACCGTAAAAACTACTCTCATTCGTCGATTTCATTGTTTAATCTT
>NC_037532.1:33062994-33079269 GCF_001531365.2 Cynara cardunculus var. scolymus
AACACCCTCCACAATAAAAATGATTAATCAACCTCTCATAATTACAAAAAAATGAACAAAATGAAAAATTATGATTGATTGAATGAAGTTTGTACGGTTTGTACAAATTAAGTGGTTTTTATTTGAACGTTCCCCTATATATATATATATATATATATATATATATATATATATAAACACACTTAATGAATCAAAAAGCCCATGGGCCATGAACCCTAAAGGCCTGTATGGCCTTCCGCCACAGATTATGTCATTTTAATTTTTTTAGAGATTTAATAAATATTAAACATTCTTTTAAAATAGAGAAAGAAATAGAGAGAATGGAGAAATTTTCAAATTTCTAAGAAGAGATAAAATATTTTAATACTTGTTCGAGAGAGTTGGTTCGGTAAGAAAGAAAGTTATGGTGAAAAGCGTAAGAAGAAATCTTCATACTTGGATCAATCATAATTAAATGTCAACGCTAATGAGGTGCACCGAGATATACCAGATCAATTTCATCTAAAACTAGTTTAATGGGTGGGCATGAGATTAAAATTGATCAAGGGTTCATATCTCTTGTTACGTTTCTCACCATAACTTTCCTTTTCACACGATTCTTCGCGCTTGTTCAAGATGCTCTTAACATATTTTTCAGGGATGTCAATTTTGTATCAAAACAAATCAACCAATTCATGTACCAACCGTACTGATTTTACTTTGTTGGTAGTACCGTACCAACTATGTAAAGTTGGTTGATATATGTCATTTGAAGTCGTTTACCACGGTATTACCGTACCATATTGACTTATTTAAAAAATATTAAACTTTAGTCATTGATACAACTTATTTTGAATTTTAAATTTTGAAATTTATATTATCTTAATTTTTATTTTTCTAAATTCTAAATTTCTATTTTCTATTTCTAAAATTTTATTAATTAACAATTAAGGTTATATGAGAATAACATACATGAGTAAGTAGTCATGTATTACTTTTTGAGAAAAAAATAAATTATTTTAATTCTGAATTCTTGTAATTTGTATCAATTAGTATTTGTATATTCACAAGGTTATTTGAAGGCTTGAAAATGTCAATGATAGAAGAAATATCAACGATTTCACCATGCTCAATAAAAAGCCGGAATAGCTGAAATTGGTTCGTGTTCCGTTTCGAACGGCACTAACTTTCATTGTCAGGGTATTTTCGAGAGGTGATGTTATCGAAAAAAAGGTTTAATGGCGGGGACCTCATGGCCCCGTGGTCCACATTTTGTGAACCCTACTTGTGATACCTCATAAGCAAGCACCGGAAAAGACAACATGTCCTCCCCTGGAATCGAACCCGGGTGGGCACGCCCAAGGCAAGGCATTTACGGAAGGAGGTGATGTTATCGAACTGTTCATTGTTTTAGTACATCTATTTAACAAAGATATTAATATAAAACAAACGTATAACCTTATGAAAATTTCTGATGTTAATACAAAATCATGTCAAGATATATCAACCGAAAAAAGCTGATACCAATCCAAATAAAGTTAGGGTTGGTATAATTTTTTTTTTTTGATTAACCTGGATATCCAACCCGTTATGCGAGCCGACTAATCCCAGAACGACCACTTGCTTTATAGATATCATGGATATGCATGTACTAATCATTTATAGTTGATAGCTAAAAATTCTCCTTGTGGCCACGGAGGTTCAAATGCGGTGACTTCAGGCTATCTGCAAAGCAGGTGGTCGCTCTGGGATTAGTAGGCTTGCATAGCGGGTTGAATATCCAGGTTAATCAGAAAAAGAAAACCCTAAAACATCCGACAATGCTTTCACCCTTAATTCAATCTTATCCGTTTAATCTGTCCCGTCCAGATACCAAACGCACATGAGATGCAGCTGTTGCTTCTATTCTATCTTTTCATTTTTGAAAGTTGTACCATTTGATAGTTCCTCTAATGCATCAACTGTACATAGAATACAACTACATTCTGGATAACACAAAATCTGATGGCTATGTTTTTGTTGCTTCTTCAGGGAAAAAAAATGTGTTTGTTACCACCCAGAAAAATCTTTCAGTTCTTGTGTTGAAACACCCAATTTTCTTTTCTTTAATACGGCAGGACCCGCATGCCCACCGCCATCGACCGCAGCGGTCGACTCCGTCTTACCGCTCCTTGCTTTCAGGTATTTACCGACTCCACCACCTGAAGCTTCTGGATCTGCTCCTGTGCCTGGATTGCTAAACCATGATCCGATCTTTTCCTGAAAAATGCACCAAAAATATGCATAAATAGAAGTGAAAAGTGATCACCGTTAAGGTCACCAAGATACTAACATTCACCACAGGGGGCATTGGCCCAACGGTACCTGGGTTACTGATAGATTCTAGGCTTTTAGGAGGTCAAGGGTTCAAACTTCACCAAATGTGAGAAGTATGTTTAAGTATTTGCTGTATATGAATATTATGTAGTTAAAAAAGAAGACACTAACATTTTCTTCATCCTCAACGGTGTTCTCCTCGTTATTCTTTTCCTCTTCTTCATCTGGTTCTAAGTAAGGATTGACGAATACTGATACACTAATTATCTTGATCTCTTCCTGCAAGTGGCAAAAAGAACCATGCTATAATGTACAGCTACTCACTATAATAGGAAAAGACAAGAGAAAAATGAGAGGAATCAGTGTTCGTTTTTCTGTTTAACGACATTGGCACAAAGGATTTATTTCTGGAAGCATGCATGAGATACGAACTTTAAATATAAGTGAAGTCTAAGAGACACGTACGAAAACAAATAAAGCAAAGAATAAGGCTCGTCAGAGAATCATTAAGGATGAGAAGGTGTGCAAGTTAGGCGGACAGAACTGCAGGGGTGAGAATGAGGGAGGTGGATGAAAGAAGTGTGGAAGGTTTTAGGGTTTTAGCTTAACATGGGTAGTTTAGTAATATACCAAATCTAATCTCATCTCCCTAATTTTTGTTCCACCTACTTTGGTGGGACAAGAAAGCGCATTTTTGTCTCACTCGGTCCCTTCCTATCGCGGTGTAATGTTGCACCAAATGTGGGATGGTTTTTCTTCTTCTGTCGTATCCCGTCTTATTCCAAATATCAAATGCACCCTCAAAGAACCAAACCCTTCTAACTATTCGGGACCTAATAATGCCACATAAGCTACTTGTCATATTACATTGTCAGACTATTTTCATTTAGCTACAAGTTGATTGATACATGAGACGAAATTTTCATGTACAGTAAGGATACTTTTGTGATGGCAAATACCATTTAGCAAAGATGATTGAATAACTATGACTACTCTAATTGTTGTTTTTGTTCACAGATATCAACCAAATAAGCTTCATTCTAGGATAGGTCCTCATGACAACCGACTATAACACTTCGTTTTTTTTTATAACCACTGGCGTCCAGACCAGCTAGCACACACCTCAACTAATCCATCAAGTGCTGAAGATAAAAGCCAAGAAAATTTCCAGTGACCCTAAGGAGACTCGAACAGGCGACCTATAGGGAGGAGCCCAAAGCATGAGTATGACCTTTATTTGCCAGTTGAGCCGGCCCTTAAGGTTAACCGACTAGAACCATGTGAACCCATGGATAGTCATGACACCTGGAATTCATACTCGGACAAGCTAGTTACAACTTACAACCACCAACTTCCAAGACCAAAACATGGATTTCTTGATGATCAGGAGCCCTTGGTTACCTATGAAAGATTGGAAATGGCACAAAAGATAACTTGGTTATGTATGTAGACGGCATCAATAAATTTATATGCCAGGGGTCATCACATAAACAATGGGTGGAGATCAGGGCTACGTACATCTGAACCCCCCCCCCCCAAAAAAAAAAAAAAAAACTTTCAGATGGAATTTACTGGGTCAGTTTGGTTTGCTTGTTCATATAAATTACAACTGTGAGTTGAAGCCAAGTTAAAGTTATCAAGAAGCACTTCCAAATCAAAATAATGAGTAAAGATGACATGATATTAGATGGTTTATTTTTATGAAAACAAAGGGCAAATGGATGCCAATACCAATCAGAAAATATAAGATAACCTGAGAAATTAGGAGATAGGACTGACCAAAGGTCGATCATCATCATCAACAGGGACCTTCTCCATCACCGACAAAGTTGTTATGCCTCCTACAACTCCACCAAAAACTGTATGTTTGAAGTTTAGATGGTTGGCAGACTTGTACAGGATGAAAAACTGCGATCCATTCGTGTGGGCCCCACTGTTTGCCATGCTGACAACCCCCCTCCCAGAATGTAGCAATTTCGAGTTTACTTCATCTTGGAATGGCTTTCCCCATATAGATTCACCTCCTTTCCCAGTCCCAGTTGGATCACCACCTTGTATCATAAAGTTCCTGCAATTTGTATCATAAAGTTCTCTTATGTCAGATCTATGTACATCTTACCCCCGAACATATATTGGACTCATTTGGTTTGGTTTGGTTTGGTTTGGTTTGGTAATGTCTCTTATGTCAGAGACCTTGAATTGAAGCTAAAGATAAGACCAAGATAGAAAATACCTTATATTTCTGTGGAAAGCTACTCCATTGTAATAGCCTCGTTCACAGAGAGTGATGAAGTTCTCACATGCCCTTGGAGCTATATCACAATGCAGTTCGATATTTAGATCACCATGGGTAGTATGCAACTGAACATAACCTTTTTTCTTCGGGTTTTTTTCAACTTTCACATATTCAAACTCATTCTTTGTGACCGGATCATATGATGTAGAAGTGAAAGATCTAGAGGTGGCACCACTCGTGTAACGGCTCTTTACCTAAAATGGTGTCACAAAAATAAATTATCAATATGAGAGAGACAGTCTTATCATAAATGAGAATTTATAGCACATTCGGATGTTTTAGACCTTCTTAAAACTTAGATATGCAAGAATGGGAATGCAACTGCTATCACCAAATCCAAACCTGAAGTTGGTTCTAAAATAGTCAAAATCAACTTCAAACTTTTCTGATAGAACATAGTCACCTGGCCTGAAAGACTGAAGAAAATTATGGCCCTCTTTATGGTTGAAGTTGAAATAAACTCTAGAACCTTTTGGACAGTTAAAAGATGAACCCCCTTCTCCCCCTGGGGGGTCCCTCCCAGCCTCATTTTAAGTCCTACTTTACTCTTTCGGGCTAATCCCTCACCATGGTCAGTGACAAATACTAGATTCAGAGGCCTGTCTTTACGGATTTCCTTGGAAGATGTAAGGTTATATTTATCATCTTAGTAAAAATTTGTCTAACAAAATTATTTGTACGCAGGTTTGTAATATGCAGCCTACTGTGGATTGTGTACTATCATGTAAACAGCTTTCTGTGCAGCCAAATAAATTGATGACCCTAATGCACCATAGGGGTTTGATTTTATCCAATAAAATGTGTGTGCATTCATTCTCTTTATTTGACAAGAGACATAACGAAATATTAGCATTGATGGCCCCAGATTTTGCTAGCACAAACCTTAATGACAGACTTTGTAAATCAGTAAGGTATAACCATTGTTTTTCTAACTTAATGCCACTGTTCAAAAGAAATTGAGAAGGGGGGGGGGGGGGTACATCTACTGGTCATTCCAAGAAAGTCTCTTTTACCAAATTCATAGATGTTCATACGTAAAGATTCAAAATGAAAGCGAACCATCTTAGCGTTTACTGGTGTCCTGTCACCAGACATATGCATGGCTATTCGAGCAGCAGTTTTATCACTTGAGGCAGCCTTGGCAGCAGCAGCACTTCTTCCATGCACAGAAGCAGATGCAGCATCAACAATACTAAAAGCCTGTTGAGCTTTAACTTCATCATTTGATTTGGGGTTATCTTTAATGCGTTCTCGAGCAGCTAAAATGGTAGCAAGTGCAGCAGCTCTTTCATTTTGTGCCTTACTTCCACCACCTCCATGTAGTGCAAGTTCCCGTCCCTTCTCTGTTTTAAGCTCCTTTAGCATCTGCTTTATATCGCCAGACACATTTATGTTGTAGGCTGGATCCTCCTCCAGTTTTTTTAATTCTGAGAAGTGAATTCAAATTTACCATTATCACAATGAAAACTAAGTGAGCATATATAGATTAGTCCATGCAAAGATAAAAGAGAGAGGGAAATTACCTTCATCATCAAGTTTCAAGCTTTTCTTGACATGGTCGAAATCCACAAGAGCTTTGCTGTCAAGTGTGTTTGGATTCTACAAAGGCATACATCCATAAGCAAACTTGGAGATTTGAAACTAGATATTTATGTATTACGTCACATACAAGTCTGAAACACATTGAAGGCATGTATTACCTGAATGGTAATGATGTCTTCCCTTTTGAAGGGTTCATCAGTTAGAAGCTCCTTCCAGTTCTTGGTTTTAAGATTCAATTCTTTGATTGCCTGTACAAGATATGGAGTTGGATGCATTTGTTTCGAGGAAAAAATTGTGGATAAGGAAATATACATTTCAAATGACTAAAGAGAAAAAAACCTCATAAGAGAACACATTTCCAGTCGTCTTTACTGCAACAATATGTGTGAACTCTGTAAAAACCTTGTTCAATACAGGACAATGATACTCTCCTACAAAATAGAGAATAATTTCCCAAAAGTTAAGAAATTCCTACAGAAGTTGGAAGGTGGTACGTTCAAAATAGCAGAGTGGATATTAAAGAACTACAGAAAAGCATGAAAGCGACATTATATAGCATCTAGAGCTATGCAAGAAAAGAAGTTTCTGGGAAAGGATAACCAGTCATCTATACAAAAACTACTATGACAAGAATTAAGAAAAAATCCAATATAAAATTAAAATGTCAACTGAAAACACATATCCAAAGAGCCCCTAATTATTTATAATCATCATCCAGTCATCAATATGATAAATAAGTTATACGGTAGAGCAAGGATTAAAAATCTTTTCATAATTCACAAATCACAACTCAACTTATCTGCCATAACTTAAAAGCCATCTAACTAACGCATTGACTCATAAATATGCATTCTTTACATTTACAATGTAACAAGAGAATAGACAGCAAGTTGGCTGGTGCATCCAGTACTACAGAACAAGCATGCGTATAGAGGGATCTTAGAGAAGATGCAATCGTACCTTCAGAATTCTTGTGAAAAGTTAGTGGGATGAGATCCTCTTGTTTGAGAGGAGCTCCAGAAACAGGATGCTTTCCGTACTTCCTTATGTAGGGGATAATGTGCCTGCATCATAAATTTCATATATAACCTAAAAAACTGGAAACTCTATAAACGGAAAAAGAAACACCTACGGAAAAGGTATTTGACTGGCATTGAACCTAAACTCTACAAGACTTTTTTGTTAACACAAACTAATGATGGTAAAAGAAATGTTGGTGGGTAAATTGACCTTTTGGGCTCTTTGGTTGGTTTTCCATTAAGTGTTGTATGGATAAAGCTATCTGTGTGGATTAATCTGTTTGTATAGATTGTTTATTTTGGAAGCGTTTTTTCATAGATGGAAGGAGTGTGTTCTTTAATTGGGAGGGGCAGGTTTGGAAAAACTTGGCTTTATACATAAAGGTCTCCCCTAAGACGCTTACCGAAGAAGTCACTTTCTATATCATTAACCCACTACCGAACAATCACGTAAGTTGACCGAATAAGCTGCGAGTCTCATTAAGCTCGTTAAGCTGCAAACAAACAGGCCATTACTCTCTAGTGATCTATGACTCCCCCATCCTCATAAAAAATAGGAACTTCACAATGAACTTTTCTGTGAAATTGCCAGAGGACATGAAAGAGAAAAGAAGTTAACTGAAATAAAGCTTCAACAGCCTAGCGTATTTACAGAGTGACTTCAAGCTGAAGTTCTATCGAGTTAAAAAGTAGTTTCATTCGGAGTTACCGCACTTGGTAGCTTCTCCTAAGTATCCATACTTGGTGGGTTTCCTTGAACACAGGGATACCATTAAAACTGAATGGCGTATAACAGAAACATTCAATTGATGACTAAGTTCTTAAGCATGGTGATCACAAATAAAAGTTTCAGAAGTTGCAGCAAAAAAAATCAAAGTTCTCAACTCAAAGTTCGTATAGAAGAATGACCATAAAGATTTAAATCCAATAAACTGAAGCCCAAACTACTGAAGCATTTTCTGAGAGTCAATTACTGAAGCATTAACGATAAGAACCACTCACATGATATCGAAAACACTGCCATCCTTGGTGCACACTGCGTCCTCAAATGGAGTAAATGTCAGGCTGCAAATTGCATTCAAGTATTGTAGTCAATCTTCAAATCACAGACATATATATATATATATATATACATATATATATATACATATATATATATATATAGCACACAAACAGGCAACATAGAAAATCAAATTGAAGTACAAAGAGGAAGAAAGTGTGTACGCGCAGCAATAGAAGGGAAGGCGTTTAAAAGGTGTCCGCAGTTCTTTGGACTTGGCACCGCCCCACTCGGTGGCCCACTCCGTCTTCGTAATGAACATCCGATCTTTGCTGTGTTGTTTCTTCCCCATCTTTCTTCAAAATCTCTAACTTCGGGCGAATTAGGGTTTCGTGTAGAGTTCGCCGAGGATAATAATTGAAATTAGCGCAAACAGAACCCCCTTTCCTCTTTATTATCCCTACCGACGGAGAAACGGTATCCGAAAGATTGCAGCTCCTAAATCTGATACGGTGGTCGCTGATAACTCCGCCGAGCCGGCTTAATTCTGCGGTGGTCGGCAACTCGGCCTGATATTTACCTGAGACGCTGGCTGAGACTACAATTTGAGGCCCATATTCAGGCCCATTTCCAAAAGGTATTTAAACAAAATTTGGGCCCATTTAAGGGAAAGTTTTAGATCCGTTGGGCGTTGGGGGGTAAAATGGGCAGTGATGGTAGAGATTCCAGCAGCAGTGGGGAGGAAGACGGCGACGCTGAGTGGAGAGCCGCCATAAACTCCGTCGCATCCACCGCAGCTTCTAACCGTTCTACAGTTGCCAATGGAACAACCACCAGTTCTGTGGCTTCTTCCAATCGTGAAAAACAAGCGGACACCAAGAACATCAAACTCTACCATATCAAGGTATGTCTTCTTCAATTATGCCGTCGGATTGAAATTTACTATCAATAACTTATGATCAGATGATTTCTGTATTGCATCATTGCTTTGTTGATTTTGTTAAACATTTGCACCCCCTTTTTAGTTCATTTCAATGGATTCGGGGATTTCTTTTTTGCTTCTGTAGGAAAGCTATTTAGGGTTGCTGAAACTTTCAAAAATTTACCTAGATACACTGCTTCAGTAAACCTCTGAAGGCAATGTAATATGCACACCATTTGGTGTTGATTTCATTATCGAATTTGATAAATTTGCATGGTTAGAGACTTAGCGGCCGTTTATCAAACACTTACCTGGTAAGCGCTTACCGGTAAATGTAATACTATCGTTTACTTACCGGGTAAGATTCTAGTTCACCAAAACGTTATCGTATGCAACAATTTATCCGGTAAGCGCCTACCATGGTAAGAGCTTACCATGGCAAGAGTATCGCCCTCACTCACCGGGTAAGACTTTGGTCTTTGTCTCGCTCTTACCGGGTAAGATTTTTTGTTATTACCATATTCTTCCGGTAAAGTAACGTGACTTTTTGTTCACTTACCCGAGTAAGCGTTTGGTAAACGGCCACTAATGCAATTCAGGGTTCAGTCATAACCAATGAATTTGTACATGGTGTACTAGCCGTCCGCCTCTTATTCTGGATTTTTCAGTTGCTTGTGGTTCCTTCTTTGGATATTGTATTTGAATAATAGCAAAGCAAACCTATTTTTGCTAATGGCTAAATGATTATAGTGCTTTCCAGTAAGCCACTAGAAGCTTACTGAATAAGCCACTTCCTATACCATTAAGCCACTAGGAAACAGTCATGTATAGCTGACTGAATAAGCTGTGAGTTTCATTAAGCTCGTTAAGCTGCTAACAAACAGGCTCTTATTTTGGTTTAGTTTATCACGATAATTGGTTGCAATTTTCAATAGGCACAGAAGCTGTTGGATGACTTGTTAGAAAAGAGCATGGAAATAGTGAGACAGCAGCCCACAGAAGTTGCAGAAAACCATTCAATGATAAATGGAGGTGGTGTTAGACTGTTTAGAGATGCTCCACCCGGCATACTATTTGATCATGTTGGTAAGTTGATTCACACTCGTTATCTTGGTTACGTAGGATGCATGTTAGCCACGGTTCTAAATCCGTGAGTATTATTGAATTAATTCCTTAATTTTCCACCTAGAGGTGTGCTACCCACCGACCATAATTGGATATACAATTGTAATTGGATCCGATCGAATTCAAAATTTGGACATCCAAATTGGATCAGTCGGTTCTGGGATGGCAGTCCAAAATCCAATAAAACCAAACCCATTTCGATCCAATTACCATCCAACTAATAAATATTAATTACCAATAATATTTTAAGATATTTTTTGTTTATATTTGTATGTGGTGTATTTTTAAGAAATTAGAAAAAATATGTGAATAATCTGTTGAAATGGTGGATTAATTGGAGAAATATTGGATCAAAATATTGGACGAATCGAATCCGATCTAATGGATACCCAATAGTAATATCCAATAGATGTAGGAGATCCAATCTGATCATCTATTGGATTGGGTTGGATCAAGCAGGGACGGACCCAGTGTAGTGCATACCGTGGCACTAGCCACCGATTTGTTCCCCTCGTCGTGGTGAAAATTATAGGGTCGTGAAAAGTGCCACCATATCAATTTTTTGTGTGCCACTGTATATATTTTGAAACTACTATGAGGACACAAGTTTCTCTTGATAGAGTTGGTTTATAGGGTTTTTTTTCTAGCCAAGACCAGAGTTCGAGTCCCATTAGTGTCATTTTCTTAGTATTTTTAGTTTTTAATTCCAGATTTATATGTTTCTAAAAGAAACTTGCAATAAAAGACTTGAACATGTGAAAAGCAATAAACTAACCATATATTGAAAAGCAATAAACTAATCATATATTGAAAAGCAAAAAAAATTCATATATTTGTTTATAGTCAAAATGGTGCCACCACTTGAAAAGATTTCTAGGTCCGTCTCTGATTGGACCGTATCGTTTGTCCAACGTTAATTGGATTGGATTAGATAGCAAAATCCAACACCAAATGGATGATTGGATCGGATTGGATCCACCTAGATGAAACACCCCTATCCACCAAATATATTCTGGTTTTGTTCCTCTCATGGAGTTCAAGTTTCGTTATCCATGTACCAGATGAACTTCAAGGGCCGCTAAAGCGACCGAGAATCATTCCCAACGTAGAGGTCAACGAAAAATCCAAAAAGGTGTGATTCCTTATTGCGTTATATACGATTTGCTAAATGGTATACGTTACGCCCAACAATCTATCTTTTTTGCAGTTTAGACACCAACTCAAGTCGGTTGTTGTTGAAGGGCACGATATAATAGTTTCAGCAAAAGAAGCATGCCAAAGGTCTCTAGCTAAGATAGAAGCAAGAGCTGCAGCTGCAAAAGCAAAAGCCAAAAAAGAGGAAGAGCGAGTTGCGGAGCTGAAAAAGATCCGAGGCGAAAGATGGCTGCCTGCTATTGCTAGAGAGATGCGGTTCAAGTAAAACAATTTAACCTTCAAGGCCAGCTCAACTTGCAAATTAAGGCTCGTTTTTGGGGGTCTACAGGACCACTGGGGATTTTCCACACTGTAATCTTCAGGGTCCTATGAGATGAGTTGAGGTGTGTGTGCAAGTTGATCTGGACACCCATGGTTATCTTCAGCCTCTGAATCATTAAGAAGCGAATCTTGTTTTGGTTACTAGTTCATTGTTTTGAAGATGCATGGTTGAATTTTTTTCTTCATGCTACATTTTTGTATTCCCCAATTTACGTGTTCATTTTGTGATGCATTTGGCTCAAAGTTCTCCACATTCATTATTCATGTGTCGTTTGTTCCCTGGTTCACAACGGATGACATTCAGAATTATATCTACAGGGATGAAACGTAAATATACATATATGATATAAGTTATGTTCGACAGTCGAAATATATCATAAATTACCGAATCCTAACCCATAATTTAACCTTAATCAACATATTGCATTTTAACAACGATTAACCAGGAAACGAGTAATTTCCCGTAAACAAAATGATTTTATTTTTAAAGAAGTTGTGTAAATATACACACATTTGGGATTTCAAAGAGATTATGCCTGCAGATAACCTTTTCCCTCCAGATAAGAAATCACTTTATCAGCCATAACTTCAGGTGGAGGACACACATCTCCTTCCTCTTCTAACACTATCTGCACCATATCAGAATATTTATGTATATATACAACTCCTTTCAATTGCATACTTGAATAAAACTACACATATTCTCTCTCTCTCCAAGATAACAATGGTTAAGGTAGAGGTCATGTCTACCTACATTCCACCTCCCCAGAACATTGAGTTTGAGGTCAGGTCTGTGTACATCTTACACCATGGGTTTGGTTTGGTTTAACTATGATTGAGTTAGTTGGTGTGTCCATAGCTTACTCTTTTCGCCATTTATCAAGCAGGCCATTACAAAAGAAGTATAGGCAACAAAAAGGCACAGATTCTACAAAATAAACCAGGCTGACTATTTTAACTTTTAGGACCACAACAAGGCTCATTGGCACTAGTCATTACTCAAGTTTGTAGTGCTTTTGGTACATAGGATAAAATGGGACATAACAAAACAAAAAATTTGTTGTCCCATGTTTGGCACGACATTAGACTGGGACATGACAGGACTATGTATCACCAAAATAGGTGGAATAGAAATTCAGAGAGGTGTCAAAATTGGTAAATTACTAAACTACTTCTGCAATTCTTTCACCTGTCTACTTACTCTCATCCGTACAGTCCCGTCCATGTACAAACAGAACTGCAAATTGCAAATATGTAAATTTAAAGGGTAAGTGTACCTCAGAATCTAGTGGTGGCTCATACGGATCATCAATCCCAGTAAAACCTGCCACAATGATAGTGGAAGATGTAAGCCATAAGATTAAATTAAAGAAACAGATAACCCAAGCTAATCAAATTGAGTAACCACCTCAAGTCAGCCAAAAAAAAAATGCACATGGACAAGAACTTAACCACTATAAGCTTAATATATAAATAGGGATTCAGATAAACCCACAAAGACGGGTAGGCACAAACACTAATCAAGTCATGTGATAGTTTTAGATTCCAATGATTTTTGCCATAAATTACATGTAGAAGAAGTAACGTAAGGTTAGTTTAGTCCTTCGTATTAGTTCAGGGTTCAGAGTGAGGGAGTAAACAATGGACAATGCTTCGTAAAGAGATAGGGTTTGGCCAGGGATTTTGAATGATCAACCTCATCATCGACCTTGCTATGAAACATCTGATCACAATAGGAACAAGGAAAATTAATGAATCCGAGCTCTATATGGAATATATTGGGTTCGTTTGGTTCAAAAATGCAATTACAGTTACCTTTAATCTTTCCAGCGCGTGCAAGCTTGTACAAACCCTTTGGATCCCTGGCCTCACAAACCCGTAAAGGCATATCCAAGAAAACCTGTCAATCACAAGCTGTGCGAGTCAATATCAAAACGTAAACTACATCATCAAAATGGAAAATTTATAGGTATAGGACCAGCCTCAATGAAATCTCCATCTGGAAGCAATGATCTACAAGCATCACGATCTTTTCTGTAGGGAGATATCACACTAGCAATGCAGATAATTCCAGCATCAGCAAACAGCTTCGCAACTTCTCCTAAAAATCCATAATAATATAACATAATTATAACATAATCAGAGCAGCAAATCTCAACTAAGATGAAAGCTAAATAAGAACTGAACCCACCAATTCTTCGTATATTCTCAGCACGGTCTTCTGCTTTAAAAGTAAGATCGCGATTAAGACCATGCCTGACATTATCACCATCAAGGACGTATGTCAGCTTCCCTCGAGAATGCAAAGCACGTGTTAAGGCACAAGCCAAGGTGCTCTTTCCTGAAGTCGCATTCATAATTAAACCTTTTTTATAGCTTGTTAATCATATAAACAGCATTTAGTGGTATATATACTTTAATAGGTAAGGGTATAAGATTAACAAACTACAGGTCATCAAGATAAAAACCAAACAATGACCTGTGATACTACAAAATTGACCGAAATTGCCAAAAGTTCGCAACTAGCACTTTAACAACTTGCTAAATTGCTACTTTTATGAATATTATATTCATAAAAGTAGTTTCGCAAGTTGCTAAAGTGCTAATTGTTAATTGCTGAGTGGAAGTGCCATTTTCGCAACTTGCCAAAGTGTTGCTTGCTAAAGTTGATATAGTGCTAAAGTTGCTACTTACACAACTTGCGTAGTACTTTAGCCGTGTGCAAAAGTGATACTATATTCATAAAAAGTAGATTTTGCAAGTTGCTAGCAGTGCTATTTACGACATTTTGGTCAATTGAGTAGAATAACGGCATAAAGTGAATCGTTCAGTCCAAAATGCTTATTTTGGGCAATTTCCCTAAAACAAAAGTCAGCTTGTATCCTTCAGTTGTTCATCAAGAAACAGGAGGACACATCAACTAAAACCATATACAATACTCTGTAGCATTTTTTATCTCCTGATAACCGTACATGAGTATCATAAACTAAGATGAAAATAATTTAACATAGAGCATGAATTATCAATCAAATATTCAAATCTAAAAAGACTTGATTAATCTCTGTAGTTAAAATTAAGACTTTGAAAAAATGGAGGTTCTGTTATGAACACAACTTCTATAGCCTTGAAAGTATCGACTAACCTGAACCACTGAGCCCAGTAATCCATATGACACAACCTTTTTGCTGAAGCAATTCCTGCCTATCGATTTTCTCAACAGAGCATTTATGCCAAACAATATTCGTGGATCTCCTTCCCTTTGTGGTGATTTCGTGACGAATCGAACCTATTTTTCACATGAAACTGTTAAAGAATATTCGAGATTATCAACTTTATAATCCACATCTCTCACGATTTACGGATTTAGTACCATTCGAATCATCCGAATTATTGATAATACCACGTTCGTGTTCGTTGGAGCCGACTTCAATATCGGATTTTAACGAAGACATTCGCGAAGCTTCCTTTGCTTTGATCGGCACCAAGTTCTTCGACGGTGACGTTCGGCAATTGAGCAACCTCGCCGGAAAGTTCGCGAACCCTACCTTCGTCGATTGGGCTTCAACGAAGTCAAACCCCAGCGAAGACTCGAAAATCAATGACCAATTTCCTACCGCAATCATCGGACGAATTAGAGCGCGAAACCAGTTGACAACATGAAAATTCAAATCTACACAAATTTGTGAAGGAAATAAACAAACATCAAATTGTATATTGACAACATAGATTCGAATGGGAAGAAGGTTTTATACTTATTGAATCGAACAGGAGAAAGATGGGATGCACGATTAATGAATGGAATTTAATGAATAAAAAATCTGTGGATGTAGATTTGGGGGAATGAAGAAGATTGAGGTTCAAAAGAAGTTGAAGATCTCCATTGTTTTCCGATCCTCCATCAGAGCTCGCTGTCGCAGCTCATATGCAGCCCCTGCCATAAAATAAAATAAAATAAATATCCACCACCTTCAAAGATTGCATTAATTTTTAGAAATTAAACAACACTTCCTAAATGTTACTCGTAAAATTTATTAAAATAAATCTCGATTTAATTTTTAGTTTTTATTAAAATAAGATTTTATGTGGTTTTAAAAAAATAGTGATGTTTTTATTTTTGAAAAAATAAATAAATTGATATTAATATCAAATTAACTATTTAATAGTTATCGTTTTGTTATGTAACTTCTTTAATTTAATTTTTTATTAAATTTAATAACAAAGTAATTTATTTTTTATTTAATAATATAATTTTTTTATAAGGATAATAATTAAACATTTTATTAGAACTCAATGATTATCTTAATTATATTTTAGAATTTTCTATATTTAAAATGGATGTGCATCTTATATTTGATTATGTTTATCTGCAGTTAGTTACACGAATTTAAAAATGAAGCTTTAATAAGTTGTACTTACGTAAAATTATTTATAATCTTGAATTTTAAGTAATGTATAAATGATATACATTAATAAACAGTATTTCATGCATAAAAAATAATTTTTGAGAGTGTTTTATAATATAGTATAGATTAAAGTGTCAAACTCAATCATCAAATTATGTTTTATTTTTATTATTATTATTATCATTATTATTATTACA
>NC_037532.1:33079369-33081929 GCF_001531365.2 Cynara cardunculus var. scolymus
CGAGTACGCTTCTAGTATAATATAAATAAATAAGAGGAAAAACTTAAAAAATAATAATTAATAATTTAAATTAATTTAAATAAGAAAACAACAAAAAGTAAAAACAATTAAAAAAATGAATGATTGTATAGGCTTAGGGGTGCCCTTATTACATAGTAGGGGTGCCATTAGCCTTCTCATTCTAAATATTATTTGTTTATAATATAATCTATGTTATATTATAAAGCATTTGATAAAAAAAATTTAAAAACTATTTTTTATACATGAAATACTGTTTATTGATGCATATTATTTAAAATTTAAGATTACAAGTAAATTTTGTGTAAATACAACTTATTAAATCTTCATGTTTGAATTCTTATAACTAACTGCAGATAAAAATAATCTAGAGATTAAACATCTTATTTTAGATATAATTAGGATAATCATTGAATTCTAATAAAATACTTAATTATTATTTTTATAAAAAAATTATATTATTATCAAACCAAAAATAAAAAATAAATTAACGAAGTACACACAAAAATAAAAAGAAATCTATACTATATTATAAAACATTTGACAAAAACTTTTAAAAATCGGTTTTTGTGCACAAAGTACTGTTTATTGATGCATATTACTTAAAATTACTGATTACAAATAAATTGTACGTAAGTACAACTTATTAGCTTTATGTTTGAATTCGTCTAACTAACTGCAGAAAAACTTAATCAAATAGAGAATTAACATCTAATTTTAAATATAAAAAATCTAAAATATAATTATAATACTTATTGAGTTTCTAAAAAGTAATTGGCTATTATCTTCATGAAAAATTTATTATTAAACAAAAAAAGAATTAAAGAAATACCTCAAAAATGAGAAGTTTTAAATAGTTAATTTCGTATTAATATCAATATTTTTTTTTAATTTTGTATGATATTTTCATATTTATATTGTATTAAAAAATATAAACATTATTGTTTTCTCAAAACAATATAAAACCGTATTATAACATCAATCGAGACAAAAAAAATAGAATGGAACATTAAAATCGAGATGCATAAGTAGTTAGTTTGGTACTAGTATCAATATTTTTTTTAAATTCTCTATGATGTCGTCATATTTATATTTTAATAAAAATATTATCGCTTTCTTAGAACCATATAAAAACATATTATAACATTGACTGAGACAAAATAAAAAACGAAACATTAAAATCGAGATGTATCTCGTTGCATTATGCGAGTACCCTTCTAATATATATATATATATATATATATATATATATACTTGGGATCATGTGAGACCAATGGTTTTTCGTGAGACCCGTAAGACCAATTCTCAACCCTTGGATTAGATTTACAATCGTCAGATCTGAACATTTATAAACGCCACGAGACTATATATATATATATATATGTATATATATATGTATATATATATATATGTATATATATATAGAGAGAGAGAGAGAGGGGGGGGGGACGTTTCAAATGCAACCCATCACATTTGTACAACCAATACAACCCAATTAATTCAAATATTTATGAAAATGATGATAGTTCATTTATTATGATTTGAATATTTATGGAAAATGACTAGGGTTCATTAATTATGATCAATGATTTATATTATGAAACAATCAAAACTTTTATGAAATCATATATTTATCAAATTAAATGGACGGTTGAAATTGAGTTGTATTAATTGTATAAATGTAAATGGTTGCATAATAATTCGTCTCTCTCTCTCTCTCTCTCTATATATATATATATAATTGATTATGGTACTTATTTAAGAGAATTAACGAATAATTCTAGACTAATAATTTTATTAAATAATATCTTAAATATATTTTTTTTAAATGCTCAAAATGATATATTTGTCATTTATTATGTACATATTATATATGAAAATTCACTTATTTCTATTAAGATTATTTAATAAATTTAATTTAGGCATTTATTCATAGTTTTTTTTACTTTATTTATTATGTTTTATAACATTTAAAATAAATGTGATTTAATTTTTCATTAAAAATATTTATTTTTATTGGAATAATTTATTCAATAATTTTTTACAATTTTCGTCAAAAATCACATGTGATATCTACTTAATCAATTTTTTTCCTAAAAAAAAATCGTTAATTTTCGTTACCCTATCATTAGCTTATTCAAGAATTTTATACAAATTTCGTCAAAGATCACATGTGATATCCACGATTAATCAACTCTTTTCCCTAAAAAATAATCACTAATTTTCGTTAACGTATCACATATGATATTGATCATAGTAAAAAAAAATGTAAGGTATCTACAACATTACATGATATGTGTAAATTATGAATTACGTTTTAGAGTACATGTGATTTTATACAATTTAAATGTCTTTTGCTACACATTACATATGATTCTATTCTCATTATTTTTTTATTTTTCAATATTTAATTTGAATCAATGTTTTTCAAATTTTAAATCACACATGATTAGAAAAATAAACATTTAAAAAATTAATTGTGAATCACATTTAATTTGACGAAAATTATAATGTTTTCGAATATTGCTTTAAATAAAAAAAT
>NC_037532.1:33082057-33086106 GCF_001531365.2 Cynara cardunculus var. scolymus
TTAAAACATAAATATAATTAAAATAGAATCTTAATTAAATAGCTCAAATAAATTTTTTATAACTAAATTAATTTTATAACCTTATTTATTTATTTTTAGAATTAATTATTTATGGTATTATTTAATGAAACAATTTACCTAAACAAGTATCCAACTTAGGTGCCGTTTACCAAACGCTTACTCGGGTAAGCGCTTACCAAGTCACTTACTTTACCGGATAAATATGACAACGACTAAAAATCTTACCGATAAGAGCGAAAGAAAGAATCGAGAGTCTTATTTGGTAAGTGAGGACGAGGACTAGGACTCTTACCATGGTTAGTGCTTATCGGGATAAATTGTTGCATACGATGCGTTTTAGTGAATAAAATCTTATTCAGTAAGTAAACGATATCGTTGAATTTTAACGGTAAGTGCTTACCAGGTAAGTGTTTAGGTAAACGGCCCCTTAAAAAGTTGTTCATGGACGTATTATCCCTAAAATTATGATTTAAATAAATAGTTTCTTATCGTTCTATATCATTTTTATATCCTAACTATTTATAATTTGTATAAAAGATTATAGATAGTTCGGCGTTGAACCGTGAATTTTGTCGGTGAGTTGTTAATTTTGACACAAACACAGAACTAACTTCAATTTTCATACGATGTTCGACTTTCATCATGCTTTGTTTGATTATGGCACGATTCACAATTTAATGTGTTTCAAACAAATTTAACGTCAATGTTTTAAATGGCGCGTGAGTTGTGGGATATCGGCGACATCGAACTTCAAGTCTTGGGAGCTACGACTAGCCTACGGTGTCTTCTAAAACGTTAATGATGGTGGAAGATCTGTATATCATTATAATACTATTACATCATTGTCACAACAAAATCCCGTCATAAGAAGTCTTCGATTTATCAAAGCAGTATCACATTATTGTCACAACAAAATCATATCATAAGGAGTCTTCGATTTGTGAAAGCATTATCACAGTACAAATCACATAATTATCGACAATGAAGGCATCGGCATAAGAAGTCTTCGATAATACTAGCAACATGTAAGGGATAAAAGACAAATCTAAGATGATATAAAATTGTTGATAAATACTAATTTATTTTCATTTACTCTGATTTTTGTTTTGAAGGTCCAAAAGTGTACTTATTGTAAGCGTTCTTTGTAAAATAGGGGTGTTCTCGTTTAAACCCTCAAGCTCTTTTACTCTGAACAGTCGTGTTCATACTCTTGGAGAACTTACCGCTATCAAGGAAACGAAAAGATATGTGAAGTGCTTCTACGACATGAACTTTAAAGAAAAGAGTGATMAACGCTAATAAAAATGGAATAATCAAATAAGGGATTCTTTGGTGACCGTGAAGTCGCCGGATGAAATGCCGAGTAGATTAATGCTCTACCAATTGAGCTATACACCCACAAAAAACTAAACTAAGGAGCCGTATACCAAACGCTTACTCGGGTAAGTGAACACCAAGTCATTTTACCTTACCGGATGAATATGGTAAGGATTAAGAATCTTACCCAGTAAGAACGAGACAAGAACCAAGAGTCTTACCCGGTAAGTGAAAGCGTCGAGTCTTACCATGGTAAGCGCTTACCGGGTAAATTGTTGTATACGATACCGTTTTGATGAACTAAAATCTTATCCGGTAAGTAAATGATAGTGTTAAATTTACCAGTAAGCTCTTATCGGACAAGGGTTTGGTAAACGGCCCTAAAACTAACAATCCTAGTTCTGTTACAGCAAGAGCTGTTGTTAGAATAACTTGTTGCGATCTGCTCTGGTCAAGTCGAACCTTGTCAATTGGTTGTTTTCTAGATTGAAGTAACCTTTCGCCGCCTAAAACACACGTCGTGCGGGGAAATCCCAACCTATATATATACACACACACACACATACATATAGGGGATTAATCATTTGAAAACCCAGTAAATTGTGATAACCTTAAGAGCTAGTGCATCGTGTGAAATTTCATGTGATTTTTTTCATCCATGCCTTGGATTTAATATATTGATTAACATATTTGTTTCACAATGTGTTTGGTTCATATGTATTCGTTTGATAATATGAAACTTTTTGGTTGTTTTTTGTTTTTGTTTTTACAAACACATAAAAAGTGTTTGAATTGTGAAACAAACTATATATGAAATAAATATATGTTAATTAATACACTAAATTCAAACCGTAAATGAAAAAAAAAATCATGAGAAATAACACATGATGCACTAGTTCTCAAGGTTATCACAATTTAATGGGTTCTCAAATGAAAGTCCACACACACACACATATATAGAATTCATTTCAAATACAACCCATCGCATTTGTACAACCAATGCAACCCAATAAATTGAGATATTTATGGAAATGATGAGAGTTCATTTATTATGATTTGAATATTTATGGAAGATGAATATGGTTCATTAATTATGATCAATATTTTATATTAGAAAATAATTAAAACTTCTATGAAATCACATATTAATCAAACGAAATGGACCTTTGAGTCTCATAGAAGTTTTGATTGTTTCCTAATATAAAATATTGATCATAATAAACCGGCTAAAATGCCGAAGGCGATCTTCAAAGATATTGTTCTCTTCTCTTTCAATTGGTTTAAGGTTAGATCGAAAAATTGTAAACATCTTGATTGGGAACTTTGGTGTAGTAGCCCGTTGAGGGAGATTTTGTATCCGCTAGCGGCTTGCTAGCTAGTTGATTTTTGGTTTTATAATATTTGTCGTTCCAAAAAAAAAATATAAGGTATTGATCATAATTAATGAACCATATTCATCTTCCATAAATATTTAAATCATAATAAATGAATTCTCGTCATTTCCATAAATATATCAATTTATTGGGTTGTATTGGTTGTACAAATACGATGAGTTGTATTTGAAACAAACTCTCTCTTTCTCTCTCTCTCTCTCTCTCTCTATATATATATATATATATATATATATATATAGTCACACACATGTTTTTATTATTACTTAATAAGTTAACGATTTTAAACAATTTAAAGTAGGTTATATAACAAAAACTAAAAAATAAGTTAATAAAAACATAGGAAAATCAAATAATATTGCATTAAAAGACTCATGATATATCATATGTCTAAGGTGAGGTGAGACACAAGTATTAAATCATAAAAACATGTTAAAACACATTTAAAGTTGAATATACTTTATCTATACTATATTATAAAACATTTGACAAAAACTTTTAAAAATCATCTTTTATGCGTAAAGTACTGTATATTGATGCATATTACTTTAAATTCAAGATTACAAGTAAATTATGCATAAGTACAACTTATTAAAGCTCCATGTTTGAATCCGTGTAACTAATTGTGTATAAATATAATCAAATAAAGGATAAATATCTGATTTTAAAATATAAAAAATCTAAAATATAATTAAGAAAATTATCGAGTTCTAACAAAATAACTAATTATTATCTTTATAAAAAAATATTATTAAACCAAATATAAATTAATTCGTTATTGAACCTAATTAAATTATAATAAAATTAAATTAAAAAATTACATAAAAATGAGTAATTTTAAATAGTTAAGTTGATACTAATATCGATATATTGTCAAATTTTTATGATATTTTCAAATTTATGTTTTATTCAAAAATAAAAACATAATCGTTTTTTTCAAAATTACATAAAACCATACGATAAGATTGACTGAGATAAAAAATAAAATTAAATAATAAAATTAAATGTATTTCATTACATTACACGAGTACTTTTTAAGTTAAATAAAATAAATAATAATGGCCACCTACTTCCAATACGGCATTTAATTGCGTAGATGAGTAGGGAGGCATGTTCGCCACGTACACGTGGACTCCAACATAATATCAGTTTTAATATTTAAATATTTTGTTTTCAATTTTATTTTAAGATAATAAACTTGTTTTATTTTTTTAAGCTGTCTACGAAATCCACTTATAATGTCATCTTGTGTTATATATAAAATTATCTAATAACTACAAACCAAACAAATAATCAAATTAAATATTTTATCATTAAGAA
>NC_037532.1:33086597-33090838 GCF_001531365.2 Cynara cardunculus var. scolymus
GTGTATTACACGGGTTAATGACAAAAATTAAACGAAACTGATATGTATTTTATAAAAAATTAATAATCGGAGGTAATTTATAAACTTAGACAAAAGTACAAGTCCGATTAAATTTTTGATATAAAGATGCTCTTACTCGAGAATTAAATGTTACATATACAAAGGACGGCATGTGCTTCGATGATCAGAAAAACTTCTAAATGAAGACGAACAATGTAGATCCAATATGCAGCGCTGCGTAGTACATGCAGAGCTTTTGTATACCTCTGTATGAGACAAGGGGCAGCGCCCCCGGGTGCGGGGTCCAAGGGGCGGCAGCCCCTGGTGGGGTCCAAGGGGCAGAGCCCCTGGCTGGGTATTAATATTCTTTTAATAATTATATAAATTAATTAAATTCACATTATTATTAATTAATTAATTAACTAAGTACATGTGTCCCCAAAGTTACTTATTTATTAGGTATATAGATGTTATAAATTAATTAACTTTATGTTATTAGTAATTAATAATGTATTAATATTCTTTTAATAACTMTATAAATTAATTAAATTCACGTTATTATTGATTAATTAAGTACTAAGAGTACATGTTCTTCTAAATTTTTTTGCCGGGTAATATTGCTTTGTGAAAAATGCTTCAAAAATGCGAATTTGAAATTTTAAACCCGGTTTTGATGACCACTCCAGAGTTAAATTCAAACATGAATTTTTCCAGAGTTATGTTGTAAGTCAGGGGACCGTAAGTGAAAATTGTGTTTTAGGCGGGAAAAATCAACAACCGTCGCACAAAAACGTGACACGCATCCCTAAAGTTACTTATTTATTAGTATTATATATATATATATATATATATAGAGAGAGAGAGAGAGAGAATGGGGGGAGATCATACGAGAAGACGATAAGTCTCAATATCGTATATGATTACACTTATGTGTATGTGTTTAATCATATATCATCAAGTTTGTGTATCATACGTGTAATCATATATGACACTGAAACTTCTTGTTTTCTCATAAAATATTTAGCTTCTCGTTTGAACTTGTCCCTAAATATTAGGGCTTTTTCAATTGTTAACTCAATAATTGATGTTAACTATGTGAACCAATATTAGCCTTTGATTTGTCTAATGACTCTAATCTACGGATGAAATTGATAAACGGTAATTTTGTAATAAGATTGAAATTGATGCGTGTGAACAACAATGAACAAGGGTAGTCAAAGACCTTCCAGCCTAGTGGTAAAAGCTTGGGCATGACATAGTTATGAACCCAAGTTCGAGCCTTGGGAGGGGAGTGTTGGCGACATTTAAGTGGGGCCATGTTTAGCCTCCAAATTTGACGGGGATTAGTCGGGCTTTGGCCCGGACACCTGATAAGCATGGTTTATTACATGCTTAAAGTACCTATTTCTTATGTTTAATAGGTAGATTTTCATAGTTTATCCCAACCTTGAGTCATTTTTACTTTCTTATTTTTCATTTGTTATGTTTGGAGCTAATTGTGATGATGAATTTGTTTTACAATATTTTCGAGTAGATAACATCTTTTGACTCATTACACTGCATTGTAATGCTGCAGCATTCCAACAACATTGCCCGGCTGCATTTTGGCTTTTTGAAGGAGGTGCTTATTGATTAAGCCGTTGTCTTGGATGAAGGTCTGAGCTGAAGAAGCCCTCGTTTTGGACCATTAGCAGCTGGTGAAAGGATGTGGAGAAGACSTTTTGGTTGACTTGTTTTGATGGAGATGATATCTCCTTTTTGTAGTCTTCTCACTTTGTACTTTGTACTTCTCTTTAATTTTTGTCTTTTCTTCAAATGGTGGGTATAAAAGAAGGCCTTTGGCCTCTCTTTTCCATAGAACAACCACCTTGGACGATTTTTTTGTCTAAGTTGTACTCCCAAAACACTCTCATCTTATTATTAATATTTACAAGCTTTTAAGTATTTATTTAATTATTGTTCTTCATATTTTGTCTTTTATTTATTGTCATTTACTTTCCGTATTTATTTTCCGTCTTTACTTTCCGTCATTTACTTTCAGTTATTTACATTCATATCTTTACTTTATGTCATTCATTTATGTCATTTACTTTCCGTAATGAGTAGCTAATTTCATTAGCTCGGGTGTAGGGTAAAGGGTGAAHKGTTAAACCGAATGAAAGTGGACATTGTTTCGCAATAACAATGTTCCACTATTTCATTCAAGTTTTATAAAACCAAGCACACTTCTTGACGAGTTGATCACTTTGAAAGTGTTAAAGTGCCATGGACTTAGAAATAAGCCATGATAAGCACGTCAGCTTGAATGATATGAGATGTAGACTTGAGAAAGTTGCCGACAATGAGACTTATCATTTATGTTTTTCAACTTGAGCTCCCGACGGGTTGGTCACTCTCTAAAAGTGTCAAAGTGTGATAGATTCAGAGATGAACTATCAAGAACACGCCAACTTGAATGATATGGGAATCGGCTCGAAAGAGTGATTTTTAACAAAGAGATTTGTTAACCCATATATCTTGAAGACACCATTTTGTCACTATCCCTGGTCTGAACATCACATAGAGATATGGGTACAAAGCTATAATATAGTGCAAAGGTAAAGTCCGAGAGGAATACCTTCAAAATAAATGGTGGGACTGGTTCTTCCACAGCCTTGTCTGCTGGATTTCGTGTTTACGTTTCACCCCAAATCTTACACCCGTGCTACCTTTATTATTYTGMTTTAYTATTCTGCTTTATTACTCTGCTTTATTATTCTGTTATATTACCTGTGTTAACTCGGAATCAAACTAAAGTCTTCGTTTTCGTCATCTGAAATCTTTTCTTTTATTGGACTCTTATTTAACTTTTGCTCCAATCCCTATGGACGATATTCCGGTACTTGTACCACTTTATTACTTTGAAAGACGACGTTGGGCCGTATTGTATACTTGCTTTGTGACCCAATTTCATTAAGTCTAAAGGTAAAGGATTAGACCGACCAACACCCTTACAAAAAAAATGAACAAGGGTAATTTTGTAAAATATCAAACGACTTTTTAGTCATTTTTTAATTTATGAAATATAACGAGATGTTACAAAAAGGAGTTGCATGATTTTAGGGATGATAATTATATCATCTATTTGAAGTTTCTCAAGTTCTTAGATGGACAAGTTTACTGAAAGAGAAAGATGAAAATTCAATTTGAACAAGTTCATAAGTGAAACTATGTTCATTAGTGAAACAGTGAATATGTTCATTATTGAAACTTGTTCATAAGTGATCTGTATCAGTGAATGAACCATGTTCATAAATGAACCAAGACACAAAAAATTAGTGTGCATGTGTTCACAGCTGATTATGAACACATTAACACTATAAAGCAATGTTCATGATACTGATCAGTGTCTTGTTCATAAGTGAACATTTATCATAAGTGTATCATGATCATAAGTGAAACTTGTTCATTGGTTTTACTGTTGAATTTGTTTAAGTTGAATCCTCATCTTTCTCCCTCTGTAAACTTGTTCATTGAGAAACTTGAAGTAGATGATATAATTATCATATCTAAAATCATGCAACTCTTTTTTGTACCAACGTAATGAAATTCATTGATTAAAAAATAATTAAAAACTGAAATTACATTTGTATTCTTAATAATTGACTCCAACATGTTAATTAACAAGGACTAACAATGGTTTCTTATTAGTGCACATGAGTTTGTGTAGTTAACACCATTTGTTTGGTTAACGAAAGATCCTCGATATATATATATATATATATATATATATATATATATATATGGGGTTGAGTTTTGATGAGAAGCGTGATCTCCACCTTGGATCAATCCTAATTGAATTTCAACACTAATGAGGTGCACTGAGATCCACTAGATCAATTCCATTCTAAAGCACAATTCAAAAGTAGGCATGAGATTAAAAGTGATCAAGGGTTCAGATCTCTTCTTACGTTTTTCATCATAACTTCCCTTCTCACACGATTCTTCGCCTATATATTATTGCGTTGTAGAAGAGAATTGATCTGGTGCATCTCGCCATCTCGATGCATCTCATTTGTGTTGACATTCAGTTAGGATTAATCCAAAGATGAAGATCTCTTTTTATGTTTCTCACTCTAACTTCTCTTCTTACCGGAATCAACCCTTTATAAAAAAATTATATATGTATATATATATACATACATATATATATATATATATATATATATACAATTATATATACATACAATTATATATTACCG
>NC_037532.1:33092945-33099502 GCF_001531365.2 Cynara cardunculus var. scolymus
TTTGTCGAGAACCTTCTGGTAATCTCCCCTACAGCAGCAGTCTTTTTTAGTAGATCCATATGGTGTATGTATGATGCCCTTATAGTGTCCCCTTTGTCACCCCTAAAAGTTGATGCTAATTAGCATGATTGCTTAAAAAAAATACCCGGACCAAGATAAAAATTGGCTTTATAAGACATCAAATATATCTAAATATTTTAATAGATTGATTTATAGGACCAAACAATTGTGTGTCCTGTATAAATGTGTTACAATAGAATGTTAGGCCGTATTTAAACATCTGAACAAGTTTTTTAAGGATACTTTTGATATAAAGTGTCATCAATACGACATTTTTGAGAAATGTCCTATGAACACATCTTTTTACAGGACACTTGTTTTTATAATCAAATAATGTCATAAAACTACTAATATGATGCTCTATATCAGAAGTTTCTAAAAAACTTTTTAGGATGCCCAAAAGCATCCTATCAACTTATTGTAACACATTTACATAGGACCCATAATTGTTTTGTCCTATAAACTTGAGTTTTATCACTTTATGAAACAGTCTATTAGAATATTTAGGCATATTTGGCATTCTATAAAGCCAATTTTGTTGTAGTGTTGTAAAAGGCTAAAATGTAGTTATCTTACAGGACTATGGAGGCGCTAGAATCTGGTTTATTGACGCTGATTCCGGCAGTGTATTTGGTCAATTTACCAGAAGAGGTCTCGTAACCTGCCTCTGCACCAATGACAAATGTTGGAGTACCGATGGTAGCTGAAAGATCGATTGTAGGGGTTTGGCTCAAAGCAACGACTGATGTTAAAGAAGCATGATGATGGAAGTATTGAACTTCAAGCTGCAAAAGAACACACACTATTATAGTCAAAACTCTACCTTATGTGAATCCAGGTGGATTTTGTCAATTTACCAAATAGGAGTGTTCATCAATTGAAATCAAACGGATCTAGATTGATCCGATCATACATTTGATGTGATATTGCCAACCGATATAATCCAATTAAGATTGCAATCAAATCCAATGGATGATTGGATTGGATTGGATCAACTCCATAATTGGATATTATTACTGTTGGTTATTTATTGTATCAGATTAGATCCATCCAATATTTTGATCCAATTTTCCAACCGATTAATCTACCACTTCAACCGGTTATTCATTTATTTTTCTAATTCCTTAAAACACTACATAAAAATATCAACTAAAAATATTGTAAAACTTAATATTATGTATATTTAATGGGATGATAGTTGGATTGTCATTGAATGGTAATTGGATTGGATCAGTTTGGTTTTATTGGATTTTGGACTGTCATCCAAGAACCCGACAAATCCAATTTGGATGTTGGAACTTTGAATCCAATCCAATCCAATTATGGTCGATCGGTTTTAATTAAACTGGTTAATTCTAATTGGATCGGATGACTTTTTGCACATCCCTACCCCTAATACCAAGACTCGGGTTTTCAAGGATTGAAGGTATCCATTAGCATTATGCAAATAAGTTGTTTATCTTAAACCCATGCAGATAGATTGTATAATTTATCAACATGTGAACATATTTGGCTCAAAAACGTGTATGCTCAAACGACAAGCTCGGCTCGGCTCGACTAGAAAAATTTAATAGAGTTTTCGTACGAGCCGAGTCGAACATTGTTGTATGGAGCTCAGCTTTTTTGTGTCTGAGATCGACTCGAGCTCGAGTAGCTCGTTAATAACCCTTCATTCCCACCCCAAAGAAAATCAACAAATAAAAAACATATATGAAGGTACTGTAACCTGTACCTTGCCAGATTTGAGATCAGGCAGTTTGAATGAGGCAATGGTCTTTGTTGAAGGTACAATCTCCGTGAATGTTAATGTTGTAGCAATCTGCCAAATGAGTGATATTAGAAGGTGAAACAATATAAAGCGTATATCTGCTAACGCTTAGAAAAATCAAGATAGCGAGCAGCATACATTTGATTCTGTGTCAAGTTTGACATCAACTAATGTGTTCTTATATTTGTACACCGCTCCCACATCTCCAGTTGACAGACCGCCTTTCTTTGTTGCAGTTGATGTAAGTGCCTGCAATAAAGTAATAGAAGATCGATATAATGCATAATTACTTGAGCTTAGAGACAACAAGAATCGTTCACATTTGAAAGTTTTCACCAACAATTTGACAGAGTTGCTTCACACCTAGTATAAAGGAGCCAATGTCTTTCCTGGAGATGACTAAGGCTCTGTTCAGCAAACTAGCTGATATGCTAGTTGTTGGCTGTTAGCCGTTAAACTAGTCATGTTTGGTAAAAACTAGCTGATAAGCTAGTTAACAAAGTAAAATGATAAAAAAGTACAAGTTTTAAAACTAAATGCAAAAATATAAGGGGTGTAATTGAAAAGAAGTGGAAGAATCCCCTTGAGCTTATTGAAACGCTAGTTGAAGTAGTGTTTCAAAAAACTAGCTTATAAGTTATAAGCTAGCTTATGGCTAACCAAATGGGGTTTTTTCGATAAACTTCAAAAATAAGATAGCTTATGGTTGCCAAGCATGGTCTAACACATGCCCAATAATTTTCGAGGCTGCCATAAGTAGCTCTTTCATCATTATGTTTACACCCATTTCAATTATGAAGTAATGGAAAGACAAATCACAGAATCAATCGTGAAGGTTTATGTGTTGCAATTAAATATTATCGTTTTCTTTTTTTGGTAAAATATAGATATTTAATTATGAGCTTTAAAAAGGCACAACTCTCCTCTCACACCTGATGCTTTATATGACCTTTAGGTCTCAATGCAATTCGCCCAATCTCATGATCCAGATGAATGTAAGTATCAAACGGTTTGGAAACAAAAACATACACACAGATATAACCAACAAGAGTGAAATACAAAAGGATAAAATCTAAAAGTAAAAAAGTGTGAGCATATAAATCGATGGAGATAATTACCAAAGCATGAATTGAAAGCAATGGATCAAAGAAGAACACACAAAACCACAAGGGTGGTGCCTGATTGGTTTGCGCGTGGCTCCAAAGGTCAAAAGTACCAGGAGGTTCTAGGTTCAAATCCAAGAAGGAACAAAAATCCCCTTGTGGCCACGGAGGTTCAAATGCGGTGACTCCGGGCTATCTGCATAGCAGGTGGTCGCCCTGGGATTAGTCGGCTCGCATAGTGGGTTGGATATCCAGGTTAATCAAAAAAAAAAAGAACACACAAATCTTCTTCCTTTGAGAAATTTGCATGATAGCAAAGCAATCAAGATATATCTACAAGCACGCAAGAAACTTAAATTGGTTAAATTGTTAATTTGGGAAGTCAGTAGTTGGTTAAGATAGACTTTTCACAAAGTCTTACGAAAAGTAAGAGGTCTATACATAATAGTGTCCTCTAACTAATTCGGGGACATCCAAGGGCGATAATTGGAGGTATTGCTTTCTGTTTCTCTTTTTGTTGGTCTTAGAGTTGAAGTCTCAACATTGATTTGTTCAAGCTTTTATTACTCCATACCTTGTTCATTCACCGCATAACAAACAATCACTCAAACCACATTCTACAGTATCATTAAGGGTGCGTTTGGTACACTGGATAGAACAAAACAGAATAGGGACCCCTGTTCCATGTTTGGCATAACTTTTATGTGGAACAGAGTGGAACAAGGTAGAACAAGGTGAAAAAGACTTATATTTTACAAATATAATATCAAAATAAAACTTAATTCTCTTCTAAAACATCAAATAGGTCTCCTTTTTACATTTTATTCATTCTTTAAATTTTATTTATTGTATTTTATGTTTTTTAAACTTCCATTTTACTGTCCTCAAAATATTATTTTTATAGGGCTTCTATATGTTTATTAATTTATGTAATTTATTATATATTACTGATAAAAATTAATTTATAGAAGGGATAATATAAAAATTGGAAACTATATGAACTTTTTATTTTGGTGTCATTTTAATTGTTCGAAAACTTTCTAATGATATATTTTGTTATAAAAAATATTTTATTTATAATTTAATAAATTACATAAATTAATCAAAATATATAAACAACTCATTAGGAGTAAATTGGTCTCTTTACTAATTATGTTTAGTCCTATTCTGTCTTACCAATGCTGAACAATTGTTTTGTCTTGTCCAGTCTTGGACACCAAATGCACCCTAAGGGTGCGTTTGGTATGCAGACAAAACTGGAGGGGTGGGAGTGAGGTAAGCGGGTGAAAGAACTATCGAAGGTTTTAGGGTTTTGATATGGGTAGTTTAGTAATTTGTTAAGCTTGTCCAATGTTCATAATTTTTGTTCCATCTATTTTTGTGGGACAAAAAAAAAATGCATTTTTGTCCCACTCAGTTTTGTCTAGTCCCAAGCTAATTGTCTACCAAACATAGGAGTACAAGTTTGTAACAGTTAATATTAGCCCATATTATCTCACCACAGGGCTTCCTAGGGGGGTTACTGTCTATCGGTATCTCCAAAGTCGGTACCTGGAACTGACTCATAGGCATGAATTCTCTCTTGAATCATCTCTCCTTCCTTGAAAAATTTCTTCGCTATTTTACTTGATTTTTGGGATGATATTGTTGAATTTTTCTCAATAGCCTAGATAATTGTTAAAATATTATATTTTATATTTGGTTTACTTTGTGGGTTGTGCTCAAATTTTTATTGCCAAAAGGTGTTAAAGGTTATATTTATTATTGTTATATTCCGCATACTATACATCTAGGTACCGTTTTGCACGCATATACGATATGGCTTCTAGCTCACACACCAAAAGAACCGCCTAGTGGGTTGCTGCCCACGAGTGGGGTTTGCAATCCTTTTGGTGTGTGAACTAGAAGCCATATCATATATGCATGAAAAAAGTGTACATAGATGCCAAGTATGTGTAAAATCCTACAGTTCGGGACAAATTGGCATCCCACAAGCAAAATATAACAATAATAACAATGACCTCAACAACTTTTGGCAACAAAAATTTGAACACATACCACAAATTAAACTAGACACAAAATGCTATATTTTAACACATAACAAGGCTAGCATGGATAACCAAGAATACTATCTAAAGTTCAAGTAAAAGATCGAACAAATATTTCAAGGAACGAATGTTGTCAGTATAGAGCTCCGTAACATTGTTGCTTCAGCAAAATGTCTACTTCATCCTAACATTGTAGTCACAACCGTATTCTAGAAGACCCGAAAGTGACAGGAACCAAAAGACAAAATCAAGGCTTTTTTTGGAAAGAATGAGCAGAAGGTACGATGAAGATTAGAGAACAAAGAAAAGAAATCAAAGGAAATAAGGGAAAAAATGAAAAAGGAATGAGGGTTGACCCATACAATACTGTAAGCTTGAAGTGTACTTCTCTCCCCTTTTGAGTTACTCAAAAGAAATTCAGTTTGCGAGCTAAAGCATATTTTCTTTCTTCTAGAGAGATTATAAACAGGTTGTGTATAGCTAGTTTTTCAAAATGTTCACTTCTAGAGAAATTATAAAAATCATGTCAACCAGTATACTAAAGTTGGTCCATATGCTAATGGAAGACCATCTTTGTTTACCTAAACTGCAAATGTTCTTTACCAAAGGGGTAAGCCCAACCGGTGTGCATGAAGTGAAATAACATCAATAAGTATATCTATCAGAGCAGTGAAAAGAAAAACAAAGATGGAAATAATATAAGAAAGAAGAAGAAAGTAGTATGCATATAGACATATTTTGTAACTTTGGTCCCATAGACAGTCCATCTATTCCTAATTTCCAACAGAAATCAATAAAATTGATCAATTTATAGTCCTCTACTAGTTGAATTAATGGATCATCCAATTGGAAATGATAACAGAATGCATAGGTTGTTAGAAGAGGTTCTAACATACATATACATATTGTATACCACCTAATTACCATATTCCCTAATGTGGAAGAATCAAAATCAAGGAACCTGTAAATATTGGTAAAATATAATCATTATTAACTGAAAGACAAGATACACTTGGACCAGAAAAACCCATGCTCAAAAATATTTAAGCAAGCAAATTAAGGTGTAATTCCACTTGGCTACAGACCTAACGGTAGTGTAAATATACCAGCACAGCAACTAGAATTTTATTTTCTCTACACATTTCAGCCTAAATAAAACTGAGTCCTAAATCATTTGGCTTTCAATCACTCCTAAGGAAGCCAATTGAAGTCTACTTTTACCCACAAGTGACTTTAACTTGCACATATTCTTTATGTTTACCATAATAACAATAAATCAAACACGAAATTAACATATAAATTTACACAAAAATGCAAGTTAATAGGACTTAAAATCATTACAACCACGTCCTCTCCAAGGAACCAATCTGATAACAGACACGAGGTAGGAATCATATTTCCACTGAAAGTCAAATGTAGCAACTAGCAAGTGTTAACTAAAAAATCCCTAAAGAATAGCTCAAATCCATAGGCCACATCTCATAAAATCGCAGAATCAAGGATAATGATAGAAAAAAAAAGTGCAATCGATACATACAACTCCGGTAACACTGGTCGTTGAAACAGAAAACTTCTGAT
>NC_037532.1:33100597-33101739 GCF_001531365.2 Cynara cardunculus var. scolymus
ATGAAACAGTTTCATTAAAATTTCATTAAGTAGTATATGAAACAATTTCATAACCATATATAAAACAACTTCATCAAAAAAAATATTATATGAAACAATTTCACAAGATTAAAAAATTCATGAAAAATTTTCATAAGATTACAACGAATGAAAGTAGTTTTTATGGTTTTTACAAATGGAGTGGTTTTCATTTGATCGCTCATATATATTCAATTGATTTTGAGATTGAATTTAATCGATTAAAAGGATTGATGAAATTAGTAGTAGGTTTAGAAATTTGAAAAAAAGTATGACCGGATAGGATTTGAGATTTTTAAAAGATAATTAGATAAATAAATCTATTTATATAACATTTAACATATATATGTATGTATATATTTCAGGTTTTCAAATGAGTCAGTGTCCAAAAATCAAACCTAACCCGAACCTAAATATTCCCCCAAAGTCGGGTTTCAGATTTTCGAATTTCGGGACATTCAAGTTTTTGCGATGTAATTACATAAATCCATCTTGTTGATTAATTAAGGGACTCAACTTATTAGAAAACCTATAATTGTGGTTACTACTCACTATCAACTATAATCTCTCTTTTAAACTAACTAATAAGCTATCTTTGTGATGTTGCAATGTATATATCTATTTGAAGTCAATAACATAAAATGTCAACCATGTTTCATTTTTATCTCTTTTTTGTCCATCCGGATGCTAGTTGTACACCCGTATTATGTAGCTAAGTGTAAATTTTAAATAGTTGTAAACAATAATACGTAGTATAAATAGGTTTTACTAAATAAAATATAAGTGCAATATATTGTTTCATTTTATATAATTTTATATAGAATGTGAGAAAGAATAAAAAAACAAATTAAGGATTGTTTGGCAAACACAAACTAGCTTATTTTTGGGTAAACATTTAGATGGATATAAACTAGCTTATTGAAACGTTAACTTAAACAGCTTACGAGGAGTTTCTGTCACTTTTTTCAGTTATACTTCTCACCAATATTAATTATCATGTATTACTATTAATAATAAATAAATTTCAAACATTATAAAATAAAAATAGAAAATTGTTAATATTAATTAATACTAGTTGTAGATTGTTAATTAATTTTAATTATACATTATACATTAATACTAAT